>NC_059199.1:61045366-61140366 GCF_020615455.1 Coregonus clupeaformis | reverse complement strand
CGCAGATAACTCAGTTTAGTGCATTTGTAAGAGATATTCAACTCCCTCTTACATCCGTCTTCAACCGTTTGGTATAGCTATTATAATCATCGCATTGTTGTATACCTCATCACGTTTCATTCGATTAAATAGATTAGGCCTGCTATGCATGTACCTATTGTGAGATGAACGCATAACATGTATAAAAAGACATGGAATTAACTCGAATGTGTGTTTTTGTGTAAAAGAGATTGTAGACGAAAATAATGATGGAGTGGTCTATCTCTAATCAACAGCAAACTCTTGGTGATAGATTCTGGGGTTCCTTTATACCAGTCAGTGTTTTTCGGATTCAGAACCGGCCAGTGCCCCTGTGACAGTTCGGTGATATACCTGGCCGTTAACGGACCGTGAGCTATTTCGGTGTCGCGTGGCTGAACATCTCCAATTCGAACTCCTATGCAAACTCGCTATCAAAACAAATCGGACACGCGTGCTTTTCCCGCAGAAATGACGTCACCGCCACAGCCCTCCCCTTCCCTGTCCACCGTAGGCAACAACTACTAGAATAACAGAAATAACTGATAAAATATTTTTGGATAATGTTTTTCAAAATGTTTGACGTTTCAAACCGCTCGAGCAGGAGGGAGGGATATTGAGGCCAGCAGATTAGCGCTGTGAGCTGTCTGAGAGGCGGATGTGAGGTCACCAGGAGCGCGTCCATGTTATTATTGTTATTTCGGTAGCTGGCAGTGTGATGAGACGGATTGGAGAGCCGTCGGGCTCAAAGACTAGGTTAATGCTCTTCCAGGCCGCCCCGGACTAAACAGCCACCCCGGAGAAAGGAGCCCTGTCGCCGGCAGGGGAGAGCACCCAGCACAGGCTCCTCCGACCAGCAGCCCTCCGAACGACATAGGCGACAAAAACAATACGGTATTCGCTAAACCCAACGCTAGCCCCATAAGTGTTGTGTGCGGTAACACCCTCCGCAGATATGAACGGCATCACCAAGGGAAGGTTCGAGGTAAGAGCTGCAGAAACGGGACAGGAGTATGTATGTAAACGGATATGAACGGTAGTAGGTTTTCCATAGGGTGTTTGTGCGTGCGCGTGTCGGACCGTGAACTGTTGGAGGGAGCTGGGTCTTTGTTGGTATGGGTAATCCGAAATCCTGTTATTGTCCAGGCAGACTGCACCATCTGACTGCGGCAACACCGATCTCAGTCTGCTGGACAGGAGCGCTGGGGTTGGGTGGTAGTTGGGTCTGGTGCGATTGATAGGGCTGGCGTTGGGAACATGGCTAGGGGCTGGTGCCTTAAGGACAGGGCGAAGGACTGGGGCGAGGGACAGAACTGGGAACTGGGATAGCTGTTCACACAAGCCAATCATTGTTTACTCAGCTACATTCATTATAGTTCTCTGGTAGTGATTGCAGTCAGAACTACTATGCCCGGGTAAGCAAACAACATGAGGCTGGGACCATACAACATACAGACCTTTGCAGATAGAAATGTCATAAATAGAGCTAACATGATTCCTCACTTAACAAAGGTAGGCTATGTCTGTTCTACATAATAGGGATTGTGCCCTACTGAACACATTAGGTAGGGTAGCATGTGGTCTGTAATGGTTATCTTGCTGTGTGTGTGTGTGTGTGTGTGTGTGTGATTCCTCATTAAACATCTGGGGTTGATGTGACAGCACTTGACCCTCGTATGGGAGGCTCTTCTCTGCAGAATTATATGTGTGTGTGTTTGTGGGTGTATGTGTGTGTGTGTGTGTGTGTGTCAGGCCCGGCTTTCAGGATGAATCCGGGGGCACAACTAGTAGAGCTTTGGAGCCCTATAAAACAAGGTAGATTGGTCCTACTGCTGTTCAAATGTACAAAAACGTATCTGTTTAATATAATAACAGAAAGGTATGTGCCCCACTACGACATACAAGTGCATCTATACATAATTTAGGCTTACCAACACGCACAGATCAGCTGACAGGATGAGCAACCACTGAGCTGTCAAATATTCTTACAGGATTCATAGCTTAAACTTCAATACTTAGAACTATAGGCTACATTTCTGTAGAATTTGTGACAGTGTGCGATGAGCGTAACCTACAGTAAGCCAAGCCACCACTTCTCCAGGTGCGCAATATTTTCAGTGGGAGAGTTTCAGAAAAGCTAACAAAATCAAACTAAGTGCGTATTCATAGCTGATGTGAAATTTCCTACATGACAGTTTGTCTGCCGTGAATAAGAGTAAATACCCATTCAGAGAGAGAGAGACACACACACACACACGCACGCTATAGCAAGAGAGCAGGGAGTGGTCGAAAAAGTTGGCTGTGGTGTTTTCAGAGTATTGACATCACTTTTACAGTAGCCTATCACACAACTACTGTGAGCGATGCAAATGAATGATAACAGAGTGAACGTTTGCCTACTTATTTCAGTAGGCTAGACACGGTATTGGTCCTAAACTACTGCGACATACAAAAATTACAAAAATGTAGGCCTATCTGAAATGCAGCCTTATACACAACTGTCATTTTGTACACAAGAAAGCACGCGATGTTGAAGAGAAGCCCCACGAAGATTGGTAGCCTAAGACGCGCTCATTAAAACAGCACACAGCGTAACCATCGATTCAGGACCGCCAGTCAGCGCGATGAAAGGATGATGCACTGCCAATTTCAGCAGCACCGAAGTGGACAGCCGACAGACTACATGGGTCATTGTCCCTGTACCCGTCAAATAAAGCAAAACTGTTTATCTATCAATAAATAGAGTGGCGCAGCGGTCTAAGGCACTGCATCTCAGTGCTTGAGGCGTCACTACAGACTCTGGTTCGATTCCAGGCTGTATCACAACCGGCCGTGATTGGGAGTCCCATAGGGCGGTGCACAATTGGCTTAGCGTCGTCCGGGTTTGGCCGGTTGTAGGCCGTCATTGTAAATAAGAATTTGTTCTTAACTGACTTGCCTAGTTAAATAAAGGTAAAATAAAATAAATAAAAATAGCAATTATACACCAAAAGCAAGCAGTGACATAAAAAAATCACAGATAAATCTAACATGCATTGAAGTAAAAAGCAAAGACCTAAAGTAACTATACATTACATAAAACAATCTGCCGAACAACCAGGCTTACATGACGGAAAACCAATGAATGAATCATTCTGCCAAGGCATCCAGGGCCTTAAAGGTTACGGCGTTCCATTTAGAAGACAGAGCTTCCACCGGTTGACTATTTCTGTTGCTAAATCGTGATGACGTTTCCCTCAGCTCGGCATCCAAAGTGCTAAAAACCAGTTGTTTAGGCTGCACCCCCTGTCACCTCCATCACCATGCTGACCCACTGTGCTTTCAACCACATACAAGAGTTTTACCCATGAGTCTCTGTCGTTTGCTTGGAGCTGGTGGGCTTCGTGCCCTCCCTCCCTGGCATGCCTCCCAAAGCTTTTTGAATTCAGCATCACATCGCAGTTTTTCTACGTACAAGTTTGACACCGATTGTGCAGATCAGTAGCTTCTGACTGCAGTAACTTGTTAGGAGGGTCGAGGAGCCCCAGGATTGTGTGAGTCATGTTAGTGATAAACTGAAAGGTCTGCTCTCTGTCACTGCTTTCAATAAGCCTGTGGTCTCAAGTATCACATATGTGCCATATGCGCAAGTAGATTTGATTTCACCAAGCATTTCTGTGATGTTGTCACTTGATTTCAAAATGACTGGCAAGGTGGCCAGTCCATCTCTGATCAATAAGTATTTTCAGTTTCTCCCAAGTGTACTGTGCAGCCACCGTGAGTTTATAGTCACTGTACAGAGAGCTACACACATTGAACAAGTCCTCTATCGCCTCCTCAGATGACATGGCGTGCCAAACCACAACCAAAAGCAAACCTTGAACCAGGCGCTACAAAAGGCCCGCTTTTCTCCCACTGAAAATGTGGCTGGGGTAAGTGTCAAGTCAAACCTGCGCTGGCTCCTCATCACCGAGGTCGTCAGGTGCTAGTGGCTGGGGTAACGGAGGTGCAGGTGCTTGTTGTGATGTTACCCTCATGCTGCTGGTGCTAGGCCCTGGCTCTTCTCCATCTTGTTGGTCAGAAGGCGGCGTTTGGGATTGCCGGGTATTGCATTTGCTGCTAGGCTTCTCAACCTCGGTGGTCAGGCTAGCAGGCTGCTCGTAAGCTCAGCATCGGTCTCTACATGGTGGTCCTCAGTGTTTTTGCTCTTGGCAGTGCCCAGCCATTTTCAGATGCTGATCAAAGCTTAGCCAACTAGCTGTAATTATTCAGTGCGCCACTACCAACACTTAACGTAACTAGCTGCAAAAGTTAGCAACCTTTTTCTCTCTCGATCCCGCCCTGGGATCCAAAAACTGAGGACCACCAAAATAGGTTATGGCACCGGAGGGGATGGCTGCCGTTTTACGGGCTCCTAACCAACTGTGCTATTTTGTTAGTTTTTTCGCATAGTTTTTAACTTATTTTGTACATAAAGTTGCTGCTACCGTCTCTTATAACCGAAAAGAGCTTCTGGACATCAGAACAGCGATTACTCACCTCGAACTGGACAAATATTTTTTTCTTTCATGAGTCCGACGCGAAGGATATACTGCTTCCCGGAGACCAGGCCCAAATCCCTGTCATTCGTGTGAAGAAAAGGTGGAGATACAGAGAGAGAAGGTCGGGGTGCCTTGAGGATTCGTAGGCGAGTGAGTAAATCGCCACTACCATCGGTTCTATTGGCCAACGTGCAATCACTGGAAACAAACTCGATGATCTACGGTCGAGACTATCCTACCAACGGGACATTAAAAACTGTAATATCTTATGTTTCACAGAGTCGTGGCTGAACCACGACATGGATAATATACAGTTGGCTGATTTTCTGTGCATCGGCAGGACAGAACAGCTATGTCCGGTAAAATGAGGGGTGGGGGTGTGTGTCTATCTGTCAATAACAGCTGGTGCGCAATGTCTAATATTAAGGTAGTCTAGAAGTATTGTTCGCCTGAGGTAGAGAACCTCATGATAAGCTGTAGACCCACTATCTACCAAGTTTTCATCTATATTTTTCGTAGCCGTCTATTTACCACCACAAACCGACGCTGGCACTAAGACCACACTCAACGAGCTGTATAAGGCCATAAGCAAACAAGAAAATGCTCATCCAGAAGCTACAGGACTGTTTTGCTAGCACAGACTGGAATATGTTCCGGGATTCATCAAGTATACCACCTCAGTCACCGGCTTCATCAATAAGTGCATCGACAACGTCGTCCCCACAGTGACCGTACGTACATATCCCAACCAGAAACATTGGATTACAGGCAACATCCGTACCGAGCTAAAGGCAAGAGCTGCCGCTTTCAAGGAGCGGGACACTAATCCGGACGCTTATAAGAAATCCTGCTATGCCCTCAGACGAACCATCAAACAGGCAAAGCGTCAATACAGGACTAAGATTGAATCCTACTACACCGGCTCTGACGCTCGTCGTATGTGGCAGGGCTTGCAATTACGGACTACAAAGGGAAACCCAGGCGCGAGCTGCCCAGTGACGCGAGCCTACCAGATGAGCTAAATGCCTTTTATGCTCGCTTCGAGGCAAGCAACACTGAAGCATGCATGAGAGCACCAGCTGTTCCGGACGACTGTGTGATCACGCTCTCTGTAGCCGATGTGAGCAAGACCTTTTAAACAGGTCAACATTCACAAGGCCGCGGGGCTAGATGGATTACCAGGGCGTGTACTCAGAGCATGCACGGACCAAATGGCAAGTGTCTAAACTGACATTTTCAACCTCACCCTGACCGAGTCTGTAATACCTGCATTTTTCAAGCGGACCACCATAGTCCCTGTGCCCAAGAATGCGAAGGTAACCTGCCTAAATGACTACCGCCCCATAGCACTCACATCAGTAGCCATGAAGTGCTTTGAAAGGCTGGTCATAGCTCACTTCAACACCATCATCCCGGAAACCATAGACCCACTCCAATTCGCATACTGCCCCAACAGATCCACAGATGACGCAATCTCAATCGCACTCCACACTGCCCTTTCCCACCTGGCCAAAAGGAACACCTATGTGAGAATGCTGTTCATTGACTACAGCCCAGTGTTCAACACCATAATGCCCACAAAGCTCATCATTAAGCTAAGGAACCTGGGTCTAAACACATCCCTCTGCAACTGGATCTTGGACTTCCTGATGGGCCGCCCCCAGGTGGTAAGGGTAGGCAACAACACATCTGCCACACTGATCCTCAACACCGGGCCCCTCAGGGGTGCATGCTTAGTCCCCTTCTGTACTCCCTGTTCTGCCATGACTGCGTGGCCAAGCACGACTCCAACACCATTACGTTTGCTGACGACACAACAGTGGTAGGTCTGATCACCGACAACGATTAGACAGCCTATAGGGAGGAGGTCAGAGACCTGGCAGTGTGGTGCCAGGACAGCAACCTCTCTCTCAATGTGAACAAAACAAAGGAGATGATCGTGGACTACAGGAAAAGGAGGGCCGAACAGGCCCCCATTAACATCGATGGGGCTGTAGTGGAGCGGGTCGAGAGTATCAAGTTCCTTGGTGTCCACATCACCAACAAACTATCATGGTCCAAACACACCAAGACAGTCGTGAAGAAGGCACGACAACACCTTTTCCCTCTCAGGAGACTGAAAAGATTTGGCATGGGTCCCCAGATCCTCAAAGTTCTACAGCTGCACCACCGAGAGCATCCTGACCGGTTGCATCACCGCCTGGAATGGCAACTGCTCGGCATCCGACCATAAGGCGCTACAAAGGGTAGTGCGTACGGCCCAATACATCACTGGAGCCAAGCTTCCTGCCATCCAGGACCTACAGTACCAGTCAAAAGTTTGGACACACCTACTCATTCAAGGTTTTTTCATTATTTTTACTATTTTCTACATTGTAGAATAATAGTGAAGACATCAAAACTATGAAATAACATAAATGGAATTATGTCATAACCAAAAAAGTGTTCAACAGATTCTTCAAATAAGCCACCCTTTGCCTTGACAGCTTCACCAACACCGTGGCTTTGTGAGACGCGGTGTGGGTGAACGGATGATCTCTGCATGTGTAGTTCCCACCGTAAAGCATGGAGGAGTAGGTGTTATGGTGTGGGGGTGCATTTTGATATGTGTTATTTCATAGTTTTGATGTCTTCACTAGTATTCTACAATGTAGAAAATACTAGAAATAAAGAAAAACCCTTGAATGAGTAGGTGTGTCCAAACCTTTGACTGGTAGTGTATATACTAGGCGGTGTCAGAGGAAGGCCCAAAAAATCGTCAGACTCCAGTCACCCAAGTCATAGACTGTTCTCTCTGTTACCGCACGGCAAGCGGTACCGGAGCGCCAAGTCTAGGTCCTAAAGGCTCTTAACAGCTTCTACCCCCAAGCTATAAGACTGCTGAACAATTAATAAAATGGCCACCCGGACTATTTACATTGACCCCCCCTTTGTTTTTACACTGCTGCTACTCGCTGTTTATTATCTATGCATAGTCACTTTACCCCTACCTACATGTACAAATTACCTCGACTAACCTGTACCCCCGCACATTGACTCGGTACCGGTGCCCCCTGTATATACAGTTGAAGTCGGAAGTTTACATACACCTTAGCAATACATTTAAACTCTGTTTTTCACAATTCCTGACATTTAATCCTAGTAAAAATTCCCTGTGTTAGGTCAGTTAGGATCACCACTTTATTTTAAGAATGTGAAATATCAGAATAATAGTAGAGTGATTTATTTCAGCAATTATTCACATTCCCAGTGGGTCATAAGTTTACATACACTCAATTAGTATTTGGTAGCATTGCCTTTAAATTGTTTAACTTGGGTCAAAACGTTTCGGGTAGCCTTCCACAAGCTTCCCACAATAAGTTGGGTGAATTTAGGCTCATTCCTCCTGACAGAGCTGGTGTAACTGAGTCAGGTTTGTAGGCCTCCTTGCTCGCACATGCTTTTTCAGTTCTGCCCACACATTTTCTATAGGATTGAGGTCAGGGCTTTGTGATTGCCATTCCAATACCTTGACTTTGTTGTCCTTAAGCCATTTTGCCACAACTTTGGAAGTATGCTTGGGGTCATTGTCCATTTGGAAGACCCATTTGCGACCAAGCTTTAACTTCCTGACTGATGTGGTCCTCTGTAGCTCAATTGGTAGAGCATGGCGCTTGTAACGCCAGGGTAGTGGGTTCGATCCCCGGGACCACCCATACGTAAAAATGTATGCACACATGACTGTAAGTGGCTTTGGATAAAAGTGTCTGCTAAATGGCTTATTATATTATTATTATTATGATGTCTTGAAATGTTGCTTCAATATATCCACATAATTTTCCTTCCTCATGGTGCCATCTATTTTGTGAAGTGCACCAGTCCCTCCTGCAGAAAAGTACCCGCACAGCATGACGCTGCCACCCCCGTGCTTCACGGTTGGGATGGTGTTCTTCAGCTTGCAAGCAACCCACTTTTTCCTCCAAACATAATGATGGTCATTATGGCCAAACAGTTCTATTTTTGTTTCATCAGACCAGAGGATATTTCTCCAAAAAGTACGATCTTTGTCCCCATGTGCAGTTGTAAACCGTAGTCTGGCTGTTTTAGAGCAGTGGCTTCTTCCTTGCTGAGCGGCCTTTCAGCTTATGTCGATATAGGACTTGTTTTATTGTGGATATAGATACTTTTGTACCTGTTTCCTCCAGCATCTTCACAAGGTCCTTTGCTGTTTTTCTGGGATTGATTTGCACTTTTCGCACCAAAGTACGTTCATCTCTAGGAGACAGAACACGTCTCCTTCCTGAGCGGTATGACGACTGCGTGCTCCCATGGTGTTTATACTTGCGTACTATTGTTTGTACAGATGAATGTGGTACCTTCAGGCGTTTGGAAATTGCTCCCAAGGATGAACCAGACTTGTGGAGGTCTACAAATTTTTTTCTGAGGTCTTGGCTGATTTCTTTTGATTTTCCCATGATGTCAAGCAAAGAGGCACTGAGTGTGAAGGTAGGCCTTGAAATACATCCACAGGTACACCTCCAATTGACTCAAATGATGTCAATTAGCCTATCAGGAGCTTCTAAAGCCATGACATCAATTTCTGGAATTTTCCAAGCTGTTTAAAGGCACATAATGTAAACTTCTGACCCACTGGAATTGTGATACAGTGAAATAATCTGTCTGTAAACAATTGTTGGAAAAATTACTTGTGTCATGCACAAAGTAGATGTCCTAACCGACTTGCCAAAACTATAGCTTCAACAAGTTTTTTTATATAAACAAGGTAATGAAAGCGGTACCTTATGACATTGCATGGCTAGGTGCCCAATCAGAATGCATTTTTGGATTTTAACTACTAAATATTACAATATTACTTCCTCCCTCCCAGCTCCTCAGATCATGAGCGCAGAACGGGAATATAGCCTCTGTTCTGGTCTGCGCTACCGGCAGGCCCAGCGGTGCTACATTGGCAAAACCGGGCATGGTAATTCATATACCATTTATGTTTATGGGGGGCACAAATTCTATCTTGGGGTTCCATGCCCGGCTTTGCCACCCCGTAAAGCGGACACGTGTGTGTGTGTGTGTGTGTGTGTACAGAGAGGGTTGCGGTGTGTGTTGCCATCACGGTGGATTTCCCATTTTCACTACTCGTATCACCTGTCGCTGCATGTTCCAGTTTCTAAGGACACTTTCATATTTCTGGTGAATGGCCTCTGCTGTGTGGTGTCCTTGTATGTGCTCGCAGCTCAACAACACCGTGTGGCCTTTTTTATATTTTACGGCAAATTACCAAATTCCTTCTCGTTCTCCATTTAGTTAGGTGCTCATAGTCCCAAGTAAACTATTTTAAAGAAAGCCTCATCAATTGCCTCTTTCTCTCCCGCGACACTGCCGGGACTTTACGTGCAGAAAAGTAATCTTTGAATGTGTCTTTCTCCTGCAAAGTTCGTTGCTGCTGCGTCTCCTTCTCTATAAATACAAATGTAAAGCTTAATTAGCCTACCTTAAATTAGCACCAAAGCAAGCCTAGACAGAAAGTCACGGATATACAGTACCAGTCAAAAGTTTGGACATTTTTTTTTACTATTTCTTACATTGTAGAATAATATTAAAGACATCAACTATTAGATAACAAATATGGAATCATGTACTAACCATAAAAGTGTTAAACAAATCAAAATATATTTTATATTTGAGATTCTTCAAATAGCCACCCTTTGCCTTGATGACAGCTTTGTACACTCTTGGCATTCTCTCAACCAGCTGAATGAGTAGGTGTGTCCAAACTGTTGACTGGTAGTGTAGGCCTAGCCAGACGTAGCCTATGTTTTTAATATAGGCCTAAATCGGCACGAAAATACATTGAAATTAATTTAATTGTCATATGAGCTCCACAAAACATGAATTGATGGCCTTTTCAATTATTCTAATATGAATAATAAACAGGTCTAGATCATGAAACTAAATGTGTATTTTTTAAAAATCTTTCTATATTTAGACCTAAAGCAGGGGTGTCCAATCCTGTTCCTGGAGAGCTACCCTCCTGTAGGTTTTCGCTCCAACCCCAGGTGTTACTAACCTGATTCATCTTATCAACCAGCTAATTATTAGAATCAGGTGTGCTAGATTAGGGTTGGAGCGAAAACCTACAGGACTGTAGCTCTCCAGGGACAGGGTTGGAGAGCCCTGGCCTAAAGGTTTTTTGACAAAATAACCCTATCAAAACAGAAAGTTCCTTGAAAGAGGTAATATGTCAGGACTATTGGGCCAGAATCAATGATAGCCTATTGTATAGATAATAGAACGAAAATGAACAAAACTTTTAAGAGATTTGATTTTTGGTGTATAAATACTTTGCTACAATAACACACTTAGCTAGCTACCCACCTCGTTCCTTTCTGTTAGCATGTGCACGTAGTACACCATCATGCTTTCGGGATACGTGTCTTTTCAGGCTCCACAATTATTATTTAGTTGTGGACACTACATCACCACACTCCCTCTCTTGCTCTTGGTCCTCATCGTTGTGAGCCACCTTGATTTTGCACCGGTGTGTTTTCAGTTTCTTGATTTAAAATATTTAACGAACTCCATGACCGTAGCTAAAGCAAGGGGCTATAGCAGCACACAAGTAGCCTACAAATGCATGCTGGGCCGGGCATGCCCTAAGCTCGTGAAGTGAGCGCTAATGGAGAGGTACTTGAGTGGAATTGGAGGGGGAAAGTAGGCCGATACTCCAGCCTTTGGGGAAACCCGCTCCGTGCTCCAGTCAAATTGGGCACGCTCTGCTCCGCTCACATACTCTGCTCTCGATCACAGGTGAAGGACCTTTTTTAAACGAACAAAAATACTTCTACAAGCAGTTGTTACAACAACAAGAAAATAGCTTCAAGTGTTGTGTCCAAATAACCGGTGGAGCCAACTAATAAAAGAATGGACGATCTGACCAGAGAAGTCCAGGACCTGAAGAACAGTTTGCAGTTCACCCAGGGTCAGCTCGATGAGTTTAATTAAAAAGAACAGCAAGATGACAGCAATCGGTAAGTCATTGAGAGAGGACATCAGTTCTGTAGTTGAATCCATGATAACAATGACGGATAAATCTGATTATCTCGAGGGACAATCAAGGCGGAACAACATTGTTGTGGAGAGACCTGGACGGAGTCTGAGGACGAAGTGAGAAATTATTTAGGAGAAACTGAAGCTGGACTGAAGGAAGATTGAGGTGGAGCGCACCCACAGGACTGGAAAACCCATCACCGGCCCAGGTGACAGGCCCAGGCCGATAGTGGTCAAGTTCCTGAGGTTCAAGGACAAGGTATCTGTTCTGGACAGAGCCAAGAACTTGAGAGGAACGTACAGTATATCTTCCTCAACGAGGACTATCCTGAAGCTGTGTGCCAGAAGAGGAAAGAACTTATCCCAGCCATGAAAGCTGCCAGAGCACGTGGGGATGTTGCTTACATCTGCTATGACAAGCTCATTGTCCATCCTCCTTCCCAAAAGCCTGGAAGCTTCAACCCTGCAGCACACACACACACACCAACTGGTTGATGGACTGCTGAATGGTTTTTTTTCTCTTTGTTTGTTATTTTCCATATTATGTCTATCTCTGATGAGCTACCCAGGAAAGGACTGAAAATAGCCCATATTAATATATGTAGCCTTAGAAATAAGGTTAATGAAATCAATAACTTGCTAACATCATATAACATTCATATTAGCCATTTCTGAGACTCACTTAGATAATTCATTTGATACAGCAGTAGCAATATAAGGATATAACATATACAGAAGAGACAGGAATGCCTATGGGGGAGGTGTTATATATATTCAGAGCCATATACCTGTAATGCTTCGAGAGGATCTCATGTCAAATGTTGTTGGAGTGTTGTGTGTCATTTTGGGGTGTTGCTATAAGCAACCAAGTGCTAACAGTTAGTATCTAAATAATGTGTGTGAAATGCTTGACAGTGTGTGTGTGTGTATATGTGTGTGTGTGTGTGATAAGAGAGAGGTCTATTTTCTGGGTGACCTGAACATTGACTGGTTAGCAACTAGCACTCCTCTCAAGGGGAAGCTTCTAACTGTGACTAATGTCTGTAATACGACCCAGGTTATCACTCAACCAACTAGTGTTGGATTTGTATTGATCATATCTTCACTAATGCTGCGGAGCTTTGCTCCAAAGCAATATTAGTTCCCATTGGCTGTAGTGAGTGACCATAACATTGTGGCAACAACAAGGAAAGCCGACGTGCCAAAGGTTGGGCCTAAAGTAATTTTATAAGAGATCATACTAAATGTTTTTCCTCAGGACTCTTGTTGAAGATTTGAAAAATGTGTGTTGGTCTGATGTGTATGAGGAAGTGAATCCAGATGCAGCACTGGAAGTATTTGTAGAAATATTAATGCAAATTTTTGACAAGCATGCATGCATGCATTGAATTGTAGAGCCCTCTGGAATGAAATGGAAAAATGGTATGGTTAAAAGAAATGATGCAAAAGAGATGGCAAACAAGTCAGGCTGCTAAGATGATTGGTTGACATACTGTAAATTGAGACATTTTGTGACTGACTAAACAAAAAGAACACAATGGAAAAATACTTTGGAGTATCTTAAATTATATCATGAGCAGAAACTCCAATTAATCTCCATCGTTCATTGAAACTGATGGGTCATTTATAACAAAACCTTTCGATATTGCCAATAATTTCAATGACTTTCACTAAATAAAATAGAAAATCAGAAGAGAAATTACAACATTGAACATCCAATGATAATGAAAGGATTGCTGTTTTGAATTTGGCCAAGTTAGTGTGGGAGAGGTGGAAAAACTATTGTTATCCATCATAATGATAAGCCACCAGGTATAGACAACCTTGATGGGAAGCTATTGAAAATGGTAGCAGACTGTATTGCCACCCATATTTGCCATGTCGTTAACCAAAGCCTAAAGGAGTGTGTATGTTCCACAGGCGTGGAAGGAAGCTAAAGTAATTCCACTGCCTAACAATAGTAAAGCACCCTTTGCTGGCTCTAACAGCCACCCAATCAGTTTGCTGCCTGTTCTTAGTAAACTGATGGAGAGAATTGTGTTTGACCAAATACAATGCTATTTTTTAAAGAACAAGTTAACTACTCACGTTCAGCATGCATATAAAGAAGGGCACTCAACTTGTACTGCACTGACTCAGATGACAGATGATTGGTTAAAATAAATGGATAATAACATGATAGATGGAGCTGTATTGTTAGATTGCAGTGCAGCCTTTGATGTTATTGATCATACATTGTTATTAAATAAACTCACTTGCTATGGCTTTACATCACCTGGCTGGAGAGTTAAGCCTATTTAACCAATAGAACCCAAAGAGTGTTCTTCAGTGGAAGCTTCTGTAACATCAGATATGTACAGTGCGGTGTCCTTCAGGGCAGTTGCCTTGGGCCGTTACTCTTCTCTATTTTTACTAATGATTTGCCGCTGGTCTTACACGAAGCTAGAATGACTATGTATGCGGATGATTCCACACTCTACATGTCAGCACCCAAAGCCAGTGAGCTCACTGAAATTCTAAATAAGGAGTTAGAGTCAGTATCGGAATTGGTGATTTAATAATAAACTGGTCTTAAATACATCTAAAACTAAAAGCATTGTAATTGGTTCAAAACATTCTCTAAGACCTAAACATCAACTGGAGTTCTGTATAAAGGGTGTGACCATTGAGCAAGTTGAGGTTAGCTAAACTCCTAGGTATAACATTGGATGGTCAATTATCATGGTCAAGTCATATTGACAAAGTTGTTGTGAAGACCAGGTGATTGATTGACGTGGCAGGTTGCAGCGTGGTAGGCACAGTTTGTCCCATGAATTAATCATAAAAATTGAGGATTAGCTGATAACTGCTAAACAAACATTCTAGATAATATAGAGAACCTTGAACTATTTATTGATCAGCAATTTGATATGCTCGAAAAAGAATCTGATACATCAAAGCGAACAAGAGAATACCTTTCCTCGAGCTCTGCGAGCGAATCTGAAGGGAAGCCGCTGTCTAAAAATTCCAAATGTAACATTGGAGGGGGACGTTTTTAATAACTATGTCTGCAGAAGATATAGCGTTGCTTACAGCCATGAGCGAGCAGTTAAAACAGCTGCATACAGTGGGGGGAAAAAAGTATTTAGTCAGCCACCAATTGTGCAAGTTCTCCCACTTAAAAAGATGAGAGAGGCCTGTAATTTTCATCATAGGTACACGTCAACTATGACAGACAAATTGAGGAAAAAAAATCCAGAAAATCACATTGTAGGATTTTTAATGAATTTAATAATAATAATAATAAAACAGCTGCATCTATTGCCTGGGCTACTGGGGGAGGTTGAGGCCTTAAAAACAGGAATGGATTAGAGTAATAAAATGACGGAAGAAATACGAGCGGAAAATAAGATAGAAAACTACCGTGGACTCCCTAGAAGACACTACAGAGAGGCTACAGTATGATAATAAAACAATGAAAGCCGAATTACTTGATCTAAAGTGCAGAAGTATGAAGAATATTGGAAATAAAGGAGGATGAAAATGAAAACACCTCACAGGTCCTCAACTGGCAGCTTCATTAAATAATACCCGCAAAACACCAGTCTCAACGACAACAGTGAAGAGGCGAAAACGCAGGAAAAAGTCAAGGTGTTCATGAAATGTAATCTCAAGATGACGGACGAACAGGTGGATACGATTGATTTTCAAAGGGCTCACTGTTTTCGGGTGGCAGAGCGGTGGGAAGGCCCCGTCCGATCGTAGCTACGCTAACTCACTATAAAATGAAGGTTGTCTTGTTACAACAGGGTAGGGACCTGAAGAACACCCCGTTCTCTATTAATGAACAATTTCCCAATGAAATAGTGGAGAGACGATGTGCCCTGTACCCCACTTTCATAAGGCTCCGAGCAGAGAAGCAGAATTTTCGTCTAGTGGGCGCCTCATAAAAAAATATAGAAAAATCATCATAGAAAAAGCCATATTTCAGACTGCCCATCTTAATCTTTTCTTTTTATTGGCCAGTCTGAGATATGGCTTTTTCTTTGCAACTCTGCCTAGAAGGTCAGCATCCCGGAGTCGCCTCTCACTGTTGACGTTGAGACTGGTGTTTTGCGGGTACTATTTAATGAAGCTGCCAGTTGAGGACCTGTGAGGTGCCTTTTTCTCAAGCTAGACACTAATGTATTTGTCCTCTTGCTCAGTTGTGCACTGGGGCCTCCCACTCCTCTTTCTATTTTGGTTAGACAGTTTGCGCTGTTCTGTGAAGGGAGTAGTACACAGCGTTGTACGACATCTTCAGTTTCTTGGTAATTTCTCGCATGGAATAGCCTTCATTTCTCAGAACAAGAATAGACTGACGAGTTTCAGAAGAAAGTTATTTGTTTCTGGCCATTTTGAGCCTGTAATCGAACCCACAATTGCTGATGCTCCAGATACTCAACTAGTCTCAAGAAGGCCAGTTTTATTGCTTCTTTAATCAGCACAACAGTTTTCAGCTGTGCTAACATAATTGCAAAAGGGTTTTCAAATTATCAATTAGCCTTTTTAAAATGATCAACTTGGATTAGCAAACACAACGTGCCATTGGAACACAGGACTGATGGTTGCTGGTAATGGACCTCTGTATGCCTATGTAGATATTCCATAAAAAATCAGCCGCTTCCAGCTACAATAGCCATTTACAACATTAACAATGTCTACAATGTATTTCTGATCAATTTCATGTTATTTTAATGGACAAAAAAATTGCTTTTCTTTTGAAAACAAGGACATTTCTAAGTGACCCCAAACTTTTGAACGGTAGTGTATATGTAGAAGAAAAGCTGTAAAAAAAAAAAAAAAAAAGTGTCCTCCGAAGAGGATGGGTTAAATACATTTTTAAAAAATGTGAAAATGGTGAGGGGTTGTTTTATAAAAAATATATTCTGCGTTTTTGATACAAATCAACTGTACTAGTTATTCAGGCTCTGGTCTTGTCCCATCTTGATTACTGTCCGGTAATATGGACTAGACTAGAGGATATGGTTAAGTGCAGCAAAGAAAGACCTAGCAAAGCTGCAGCTCTCTCAAAACAGAGCAGCACGCCTTGCCCTTAACTGCACATACAGAACTAACATCAACAACATGCATGCCTGTCTTTCCTGGTTGAGGGTTGACGAGAGATGAACTGCATAAATTCATGTTTATGTGAGAAATATTGTTTAAATTTTCCAAATTGTCCGAATAATCAACATACATACAACTCTGACAGACATACAGTCGTGGTCAAAAATGGGAATGGGAATAAGATCTGGGGAGTTTCCTGGCCATGGACCCACATTTTCGATGTTTTGTTCCCCAGGCCACCTAGTTATCACTTTTGCCTTATGGCAAGGTGCTCCATCATACTGGAAAAGGCATTGTTCGTCACCAAACTGTTCTTGGATCGTTGGGAGAAGTTTCTCTCGGAGGATGTGTTGGTACCATTCTTTATTCATGGCTGTGTTCTTTAGGCAAAATTGTGAGTGAGCCCTCTCCCTTGGCTGAGAAGCAACCCCACACATGAATGGTCTCAGGATGCTTTACTGTTGGCATGACACAGGACTGATGGTAGCGCTCACCTCCGGTGTTTTCCGGATGCCCAAAAAAATATCAGTCTGTCCCTGATGTTTTTCCTGGAGAGAAGTGGCTTCCTCGCTGCCCTTCTTGACACCAGGCCATCCTCCAAAAGATTTTGACTCACTGTGCGTGCAGATGCACTCACAACTGCCTGCTGCCATTCCTGAGCAAGCTCTGCACTGGTGGTGCCCAGATCCCGCAGCTGAATCAACTTTACGAGACGGTCCTGGCGCTTGCTGGACTTTCTTGGGCGCCCTGAAGCCTTCTTCACAACAATTGAACCTCTCTCCTTGAAGTTCTTGATGATCCGATAAATGGTTGATTTAGGTGCAATCTTAATAGCAGCAATATCCTTGCCAGTGAAGCCCTTTTTGTGCAAAGCAATGATGACGGCACGTGTTTCCTTGCAGGTAACCATGGTTAACAGAGGAAGAACAATGATTTCAAGCACCACCCTCCTTTTTAAAGCTTCCAGTCTGTTATTCTAACTCAATCAGCATGACAGAGTGATCTCCAGCCTTGTCCTCGTCAACACTCTCACCTGCGTTAACGAGAGAATCACTGACATGATGTCAGCTGGTCCTTTTGTGGCAGGGCTGAAATGCAGTGGAAATGTGTTTTTGGGATTAAGTTCATTTTCATGGCAAAGAGGGACTTTGCAATTAATTCTGGAGTATATGCAGATTGCCATCAGAAAAACTGAGGCAGCAGACTTTGTGAAAATTCATATTTGTGTCATTCTCAAAACGTTTGACCACGACTGTACTTACCCCACCAGACATGCCACCAGGGATCTCTTCACAGTCCGCAAATCTAGAACGAATTCAAGGCAACGGACATTATTATACAGAGCCATGATGACATGGAACTCCCATCTCAAATTACTCAAACCGCAAAATAAAAAACAAATAATGCAACACAACGCCTCTCCCCTATCTGACCTAGTTGTAATGTCTATGTTAATGTTTTTAAAAGTATATACATCTTAAAGTATTTTTGTCTGTAATATCTTTTTGGTTACGTGTCGGACCCCAGGAAGACTAGCTGTCGCTATTGCCGTCGGCTAATGTAACGTGGATCCCAATAAAATCTATAATGTTCCTCTCTTCTGAGTCTTCACCAGTAAATTAGGCTACTCCCTCTCACTAGCTTTCCTTCTCTACTTCTTCCTCTCTCGTTCCCCTTCTATCTCGGTAACAGTGTTCTATTGTGTTGCTAGGGGCTGTTGATGTCACTGAGGTAGCTGTAACATTCCTAAATCAATCTTTGGTCTCTCAGCGGGCTCTCTGTAGCTCTCCTGTGTGTCTGTCTGTGTTTTGTGAATGTGCAGGCCTGTGGGTACGCGTGCGTGTGTGTGTTCTATTGGGTGCTTGTTACGATGGTGACAGTGGCTCTGATATGGATGTTGATTCTCTCTCCAGGTGTTCTCCAACAGTGATGAAGCTCCCATTAACAAGAAGCTTCCCAAAGAGCTGCTGCTCAGGTTAGTTACACACACACACACACACTTTAAGCCCTGGGGCAAGCGCTCGCCTCAGGGCTTAAAGTGTGAGGTTAATTTATTAAAAAAGGACATGGCTGGCCTCACTTAGCAGACTGTTAACCTTGAGTGGTTAGGTGTGTGTGTGTGTCACCTTTTGGGGGCATTGTGTGTAGATGGGTGAGGGGAAAACAAATCTATATAATTCATTTTGAATTCAGGCTGTAATACAACAAAATGTGGAATAAGTCAAAGGGGTATGAATATTTTCTGAAGGCACTGTACTATATACAGTGGGGAAAAAAAGTATTTAGTCAGCCACCAATTGTGCAAGTTCTCCCACTTAAAAAGATGAGAGAGGCCTGTAATTTTCATCATAGGTACACGTCAACTATGACAGACAAATTGAGGAAAAAAAATCCAGAAAATCCCATTGTAGGATTTTTAATGAATTTATTTGCAAATTATGGTGGAAAATAAGTATTTGGTCACCTACAAACAAGCAAGATTTCTGGCTCTCACAGACCTGTAACTTCTTCTTTAAGAGGCTCCTCTGTCCTCCACTCGTTACCTGTATTAATGGCACCTGTTTGAACTTGTTATCAGTATAAAATACACCTGTCCACAACCTCAAACAGTCACACTCCAAACTTCACAATGGCCAAGACCAAAGAGCTGTCAAAGGACACCAAAAACAAAATTGTAGACCTGCACCAGGCTGGGAAGACTGAATCTGCAATAGGTAAGCAGCTTGGTTTGAAGAAATCAACTGTGGGAGCAATTATTAGGAAATGGAAGACATACAAGACCACTGATAATCTCCCTCGATCTGGGGCTCCACGCAAGATCTCACCCCATGGGGTCAAAATGATCACAAGAACGGTGAGCAAAAATCCCAGAACCACACGGGGGGACCTAGTGAATGACCTGCAGAGAGCTGGGACCAAAGTAACAAAGCCAACCATCAGTAACACACTACGCCACCAGGGACTCAAATCCTGCAGTGCGAGACGTGTCCCCCTGCTTAAGCCAGTACATGTCCAGGCCCGTCTGAAGTGCATTTGGATGATCCAGAAGAGGATTGGGAGAATGTCATATGGTCAGATGAAACCAAAATATAACTTTTTGGTAAAAACTCAACTCGTCATGTTTGGAGGACAAAGAATGCTGAGTTGCATCCAAAGAACACCATACCTACTGTGAAGCATGGGGTTGGAAACATCATGCTTTGGGGCTGTTTTTCTGCAAAGGGACCAGGACGACTGATCCGTGTAAAGGAAAGAATGAATGGGGCCATGTATCGTGAGATTTTGAGTGAAAACCTCCTTCCATCAGCAAGGGCATTGAAGATGAAACGTGGCTGGGTCTTTCAGCATGACAATGATCCCAAACACACCGCCCGGGCAACGAAGGAGTGGCTTCGTAAGAAGCATTTCACGGTCCTGGAGTGGCCTAGCCAGTCTCCAGATCTCAACCCCATAGAAAATCTTTGGAGGGAGTTGAAAGTCTGTGTTGCCCAGCGACAGCCCCAAAACATCACTGCTCTAGAGGAGATCTGCATGGAGGAATGGGCCAAAATACCAGCAACAGTGTGTGAAAACCTTGTGAAGACTTACAGAAAACGTTTGACCTGTGTCATTGCCAACAAAGGGTATATAACAAAGTATTGAGAAACTTTTGTTATTGACCAAATACTTATTTTCCACCATCATATGCCAATAAATTCATAAAAAATCCTACAATGTGATTTTCTGGAAAAATATTCTCATTTTGTCTGTCATAGTTGACGTGTACCTATGATGAAAATTACAGGCCTCTCTCATCTTTTTAAGTGGGAGAACTTGCACAATTGGTGGCTGACTAAATACTTGTTTTCCCCACTGTACACACACACACACACACACACACACACAAACAGGATTGTGTGTGTGTGATTAAAGCGGAACATGGCCTCCACCACGCCCATCAGCCAGTCAGAGAGCCGATCGATCAGCTCTCAGCTGATTGTTCAGCAGCTCCATTAACCACTGATCAATGAGGTGTGTGTGTGTGTACATGACATGTGCCCCAACGTTCCCTAGCTGACCCCACACACACACACACACACACACACAGCCTTTGTCTCTGTCCATGAGAGGGAATAATGGAAAGTGCTAGTTTCCTGAGGGTGTGTGAGGGTCGGGGTGGGAGGTTGTGTGAGGGTCGGGGTGGGAGGTTGTGTGGGATTAAAGGATAACTAATAGGAGGAACTGTCTGTGTGTGACCTAACCCACTGGCTTACCCTGTTGGCTAATAGCTACATGCTAACTCAATTGGCCTATTCCTCATGCTATTGCTAAATTGACAGGCCAGTCTCTTTGTAAAACTATAAGAATGCTCTTTGTCTCTCTGTAGAATCTTCTCCAATCTGGATGTGATCACATTGTGCAGGTGTGCCCAGGTGTCCAAGGTAAGGCCCACCCCTACAGACATTACAGACTGACTGGTATCATAACTACTCAGTGTGATTTGTAGAGCAGTCAGTCGTCAAGGTTCCTCATCATGTTTAACGCGCCCTACTGAAATCAAATCAAATCTTTTTCGTCACATGCTTCGTTTAACAACAGATGTAGACTAACTAAATGCTTAGTTACGGCCCTTCCCAACAATGCAGAGAATAATAACAACAAGGAATATATACACAACGAATAACGATAACATGGCTATATACACAGGGTAGCAGTACTGAGTCAATATGCAGGGGTACGAGGTGATAACATGGCTATACACAGGGTAGCAGTACTGTGTCAATGTGCAGGGGTACGAGGTGATAACATGGCTATATACACAGGGTAGCAGTACTGAGTCAATATGCAGGGGTATGAGGTGATAACATGGCTATATACACAGGGTAGCAGTACTGTGTCTATGTGCAGGGGTACGAGGTGATAACATGGCTATACACAGGGTACCAGTACTGTGTCCATGTGCAGGGGTACGAGGTGATAACATGGCTATATACACAGGGTAGCAGTACTGAGTCAATATGCAGGGGTATGAGGTGATAACATGGCTATATACACAGGGTAGCAGTACTGAGTCAATATGCAGGGGTATGAGGTGATAACATGGCTATATACACAGGGTAGCAGTACTCAGTCAATGTGCAGGGGTACGAGGTGATAACATGGCTATATACACAGGGTAGCAGTACTGAGTCAATGTGCAGGGGTACGAGGTGATAACATGGCTATATACACAGGGTAGCAGTACTGAGTCAATGTGCAGGGGTACGAGGTGATAACATGGCTATATACACAGGGTAGCAGTACTGAGTCTATGTGCAGGGGTACGAGGTGATAACATGGCTATATACACAGGGTAGCAGTACTGAGTCTATGCAGGGGTATGAGGTGATAACATGGCTATATACACAGGGTAGCAGTACTGAGTCTATGCAGGGGTATGAGGTGATAACATGGCTATATACACAGGGTAGCAGTACTGTGTCTATGTGCAGGGGTACGAGGTGATAACATGGCTATATACACAGGGTTGCAGTACTGAGTCTATGCAGGGGTACGAGGTGATAACATGGCTATATACACAGGGTAGCAGTACTGAGTCTATGCAGGGGTATGAGGTGATAACATGGCTATATACACAGGGTAGCAGTACTGTGTCTATGTGCAGGGGTACGAGGTGATAACATGGCTATATACACAGGGTAGCAGTACTGTGTCTATGTGCAGGGGTACGAGGTGATAACATGGCAAATACACAGGGTAGCAGTACTGAGTCAATGTGCAGGGGTACGAGGTGATAACATGGCTATATACACAGGGTAGCAGTACTGAGTCAATGTGAAGGGGTACGAGGTGGTAACATGGCTATATACACAGGGTAGCAGTACTGTGTCTATGTGCAGGGGTATGAGGTGATAACATGGCTATATACAGTGGGGAAAAAAAGTATTTAGTCAGCCACCAATTGTGCAAGTTCTCCCACTTAAAAAGATGAGAGAGGCCTGTAATTTTCACCATAGGTACACGTCAACTATGACAGACAAAATGAGAAAACAAATCCAGAAAATCACATTGTAGGATTTTTAATGAATTTATTTGCAAATTATGGTGGAAAATAAGTATTTGGTCAATAACAAAAGTTTCTCAATACTTTGTTATATACCCTTTGTTGGCAATGACACAGGTCAAACGTTTTCTGTAAGTCTTCACAAGGTTTTCACACACTGTTGCTGGTATTTTGGCCCATTCCTCCATGCAGATCTCCTCTAGAGCAGTGATGTTTTGGGGCTGTCGCTGGGCAACACAGACTTTCAACTCCCTCCAAAGATTTTCTATGGGGTTGAGATCTGGAGACTGGCTAGGCCACTCCAGGACCTTGAAATGCTTCTTACGAAGCCACTCCTTCGTTGCCCGGGCGGTGTGTTTGGGATCATTGTCATGCTGAAAGACCCAGCCACGTTTCATCTTCAATGCCCTTGCTGATGGAAGGAGGTTTTCACTCAAAATCTCACGATACATGGCCCCATTCATTCTTTCCTTTACACGGATCAGTCGTCCTGGTCCCTTTGCAGAAAAACAGCCCCAAAGCATGATATTTCCACCCCCATGCTTCACAGTAGGTATGGTGTTCTTTGGATGCAACTCAGCATTCTTTGTCCTCCAAACACGATGAGTTGGGTTTTTACCCAAAAGTTATATTTTGGTTTCATCTGACCATATGACATTCTCCCAATCCTCTTCTGGATCATCCAAATGCACTCTAGCAAACTTCAGACGGGCCTGGACATGTACTGGCTTAAGCAGGGGGACACGTCTGGCACTGCAGGATTTGAGTCCCTGGCAGCGTAGTGTGTTACTGATGGTAGGCTTTGTTACTTTGGTCCCAGCTCTCTGCAGGTTATTCACTAGGTCCCCCCGTGTGGTTCTGGGATTTTTGCTCACCGTTCTTGTGATCATTTTGACCCCATGGGGTGAGATCTTGCGTGGAGCCCCAGATCGAGGGAGATTATCAGTGGTCTTGTATGTCTTCCATTTCCTAATAATTGCTCCCACAGTTGATTTCTTCAAACCAATCTGCTTACCTATTGCAGATTCAGTCTTCCCAGCCTGATGCAGGTCTACAATTGTGTTTCTGGTGTCCTTTGACAGCTCTTTGGTCTTGGCCATAGTGGAGTTTGGAGTGTGACTGTTTGAGGTTGTGGACAGGTGTCTTTTATACTGATAACAAGTTCAAACAGGTGCCATTAATACAGGTAATGAGTGGAGGACAAAGGAGCCTCTTAAAGAAGAAGTTACAGGTCTGTGAGAGCCAGAAATCTTGCTTGTTTGTAGGTGACTAAATACTTATTTTCCACCATAATTTGCAAATAAATTCATTACAAATCCTACAATGTGATTTTCTGGATTATTTTTCTCAATTTGTCTGTCATAGTTGACGTGTACCTATGATGAAAATTACAGGCCTCTCTCATCTTTTTAAGTGGGAGAACTTGCACAATTGGTGGCTGACTAAATACTTTTTTCCCCCACTGTACACAGGGTAGCAGTACTGTGTCCATGTGCAGGGGTACGAGGTAATTGAGGTAGATATGTACATATAGGTAGGGGTAAAGTGACTAGGCAACAGGATAGACAAACAGTAACAGCAGCGTATGTGATGAGTCAAAAGAGTTTATGCAAAGAGGGTCAATGCATATAGTCCAGGTAGCTATTTGGTTAACTATTTAGCAGTCTTATGGCTTGGGGGTAGAAGCTGTTCAGGGTCCTGTTGGTTCCAGACTTGCCATGCGGTAGCAGATCGAACCGTCTGTAACTTGGGTGGCTGGAGTCTTTAGGGCCTTCCTCTGACACCGCCCTCTGCAGCGCCTTGCGGTCGGATGCCGAGCAGTTGCCATACCAAGCGGTGATGCAGCCAGTCAAGATGCTCTCAATGGCGCAGCTGTAGAAGTTTGTGACGATCTGAGGGCCCATGCCAAATATTTTAAGCCTCCTGAACACAGCCCTGCTGTGTGGTGTATGACTGATAACACCATCACACTCTCTCTTCCTCTCTCTCCCCATATCTCTCTCTTTCTCTCTCTCTCTCTCTCTCCTCTCAGGCGTGGAATGTCCTGGCCTTGGATGGTAGTAACTGGCAGAAGATTGACCTGTTCAACTTCCAGACAGACATAGAGGTGAGAGGTCAGGGGAGGTGATCCTACATATACACATTCGTAGGTCTCTCTCTCCTCTCTCTCTCTCTCCTCTCCCTACTCTCTGTCTCTCTCTCTCGTAATGTTTGTGTAATGAATGAAGACTGGTTAAAAATTCTCTCCACTCCTCCTCTCTCTAGGGTAGAGTAGTGGAGAACATCTCCAAGCGATGTGGAGGCTTCCTAAGGCAGCTGAGTTTGAGGGGATGTCTCAGTGTGGGAGACGCATCCATGAAGTGAGTCCTTCTCCATAGGGCCTCTTACACTCTTAGTATAACCAACTCACTGTGGTTCATAGGGATGTAACGATTCACCGATAGGCATCGGTCCCCGATTCAAATGTTTAAGATGCAACTGCATCGGTCTGCGGACCCCTAACTGATCCAAATGTAGCATGCATCGGTCAGAAAATCGATTCAAACATTACGAATCGGTGATTCACCTTCCAGAAATACCTTATCTTTTGTGACAACTGATGCGTCCTCTCCTTCAGTGTCGAAACTGCATGTAACTGTGTTGACAGTCATTGATCTACAAGTCATTTAGCGTGCCGACCAACCTCAGGGAATATCAGTAGCCTAGTACATAATAGTACTTAGCCAAAAACTTAATCTGCAAAGATGACAAGTTATTTAGTGGGTGATGGTGATTTCAGAACCAAAGTGGGGGGACAAAAAACAGGCTACATTGACTAGATGCCAAGTCTCCCTTACGGCTCAGATCAGTACATACACCATAGACATACACCATAGACATACAGAGTTCAAAATGGATTAATACCCCATAATACACACAATACCCCATAATGACAAAGTGAAAACATATTTTTGCAAATTTATTGAAAATGAAATACTGAAATATCTCATTTACCTAAGTATTCACATCCCTGAGTCAATACATGTTAGAATTTCCTTTGGCAGCGATTACAGCTGTGAGTCTTTCTGGGTAAGTCTCTAAGAGCTTTGCACACCTGGATTGTAAAATATTTGCACTTTTTCTTTTTTTTTATTCTTCAAGCTCTGTCAAATTGGTTGTTGATCATTGCTAGACAACCATTTAACTCTTGCCATAGATGTTTATGCCAATTTAAGTCAAAACTGTAATTATGCCACTCAGGAAGCAACTCCATTGTATATTTGGGCTTGTGTTTTAGGGGTTTGTCCTGCTGAAAGGTGAATTTGTCTCCCAGTGTCTGTTGGAAAGCAGACTGAACCAGGTTTTCCTCTAGGATTTTGCCTGTGCTTAGCTCTATTCTGTTTATTTTTATCCTAAAAAACTCCCTAGTCCTTGCAGATGACAAGCATACCCATAACATGATGCAGCCACCACCATGCTTGAAAATATGAAGAGTGGTACTCAGTTTTGTGTTGTGTTGGATTTGCCCTAAACATAATGCTTTGTATTCAGGACATAGTTACTTTCTTTGTCACATTTTTTAGCAGTTTTACTTTAGAGCCTTATTGCAAACAGGATGCATGTTTTGGAATATTTGTATTCTGTACAGACTTCTTTCTTTTCACTTTGTCATTTAGGTTAGTATAGTGGAGTAACTACAATGTTGTTGATCCATCATCAGTTTTAGCCATTAAACTCTGTAACTGTTTTTAAGTCACCATTGGCCTCATGGTGAAATCCCTGAGCGGTTTCCTTCCTCTCCGGCAAAGTGTAACCATCCAAAGTGTAATTATTAACTTCACCATGCTCAAAAGGGATATTCAATGTCTGCTTTTTATTTTTTACCCATCTACCAATAGGTGCCCTTCTTTGCGAGGCATTGGAAAACCTCCCTGGTCTTTGTTGTTGAATCTGTGTTTGAAATTCACTGCTCAACTGATCGACCTTACAGATAATTGTATGTGTGGGGTACAGAGATGAGGTAGTCATTCAAAAATCATGTTAAACACTATTATTGCACACAGAGTGAGTACATGCAACTTATTATGTGACTTGTTAAGACATTTTTACTCCGGAATTTAGTTAGGCTTGCAGTATGAAAATGTATGCACTCACTAACTGTAAGTTGCTCTGGATAAGAGCGTCTGCTAACTGACTAAAATGTAAAATGTAAAATGTAAATAACAAAAGGGTTGAATACTTATTGACTAGTGCTGAGCGATTAGTGCATTTTGAGGTAGGTTCTGTTTCGGTTAGATTATTTAAAAAATAAAAGGATTTCGGTTTCGATAAAACATTTTTTAAACATGAAATGCATTATGTGGGTTGAACGCTGTAACAACACAGAATAAAACAATGAATAAAAGTCCCATGATGGTAGTATGTATTTTCAGATACCTCGCGAAGCAACAGCTAGCTGCTCTCTATATCACCTCAGGGTCGCGCGTTCTTCTCTCTTCAGTAGCAGGCGTAAAAGAGAAACACCGACCGGACAAGTAAATGCACAATGGATTATGGTCATTGTAGTTAATTACCAAGTTTTATGTGCTAAACCTATGTAGAATATTGGCCTTTTGGAAACTACAATTCCCTACTACAATCGCACAGTTCAGGCTGGATCTGATTTAAATCTAGAGAAACTGTGTGATGTGCGCATTGAGCTCACAAAAAAAAAACAGAACAAAATGACATTCAAATAATTGAACAGACATCGGTCAATTCGTTGTTTTAAAAAACTAAAAATAACAAATGTTGGTTAATCGCTCAGCATTATTATTGACTCAAGACATTTCAGCTTTTCATTTTTTTTTTATTAATTTGGGAAGGGGTGTAGACCAGTGACACATCTCAATTTAATCGATTTTAAATTCAGGCTGTAACACAACAAAAATGTGGAAAAAGTCAAGGGGTGTGAATACTTTCTGAAGGCACTGTACATTTACACACACACACACAGAAGTCAGCTCAGAGAGGCCGAGCTCATGATCTCCATCAACAACAAATTTTAATTTAGGATGGAAAATAAGTGTTTTGCAACAAATGTTAGTGCGTCGAATCATATCGCCTCGAATCGCATCGTTTCGTTCCTCTAATCAAACCGAATCACACCTAAATATTTTCTAACTAAAACGTACCGTTCCTGTATCGTATCGGAGCCCATGCATCTAGATACGTATCGAATCGTCTCGAAAGGGAAATATGCACATCCCTAGTTATTCAGTTACTTCTCCATGACTCTGGTATTTGTATACCTATGATGACTCTGTCACCTGTCAGGACGTTTTCCCAGAACTGCCGTAACATTGAGGTGTTGAACCTGAACGGCTGCACTAAGATCACAGACAGCACCTGCCTCAGCCTCTCCAAGTTCTGCTGCAAACTCCGACAGCTGGACCTCACCTCCTGTGTGTCTGTTACCAACCACTCCCTCAAAGCTCTCAGGTCAGTGTCCTAAACGGTTCCCTGTGTAGTGCACCACTTCTGGCCAAGGCTCAAGGGTTGCACTTTATTTTACGCTCCAGAAGTTACAAAAGGTATTTACTAGAAGGGTAAAATGGTACATAATGGTTACATAGTAATAACCAATAAATTACATGTTTGTTTCTTTAGGATTCATTACAACAAACACCATTTATTACCAGGTACAACAAATCCCCCATTGTTAGCGTATCATTACCGGGTACAACAAATCCCCCATTGTTACCTTATCATTACCGGGTACAACAAATCCCCCATTGTTACCTTATCATTACCGGGTACAACAATTCCCCCATTGTTAGCGTATCATTACCGGGTACAACAAATCCCCCATTGTTACCATATCATTACCGGGTACAACAAATCCCCCATTGTTACCTTATCATTACCGGGTACAACAATTCCCCCATTGTTACCATATCATTACCGGGTACAACAATTCCCCCATTGTTACCATATCATTACCGGGTACAACAATTCCCCCCATTGTTACCTTATCATTACCGGGTACAACAATTCCCCCATTGTTACCATATCATTACCGGGTACAACAATTCCCCCATTGTTACCATATCATTACCGGGTACAACAATTCCCCCATTGTTACCATATCATTACCGGGTACAACAAATCCCCCATTGTTACCATATCATTACCGGGTACAACAATTCCCCCATTGTTACCATATCATTACCGGGTACAACAATTCCCCCATTGTTACCATATCATTACCGGGCACAACAATTCCCCCATTGTTACCATATCATTACCGGGTACAACAATTCCCCCATTGTTACCATATCATTACCGGGTACAACAATTCCCCCATTGTTACCATATCATTACCGGGTACAACAATTCCCCCATTGTTACCATATCATTACCGGGTACAACAATTCCCCCATTGTTACCATATCATTACCGGGTACAACAATTCCCCCATTGTTACCATATCATTACCGGGTACAACAATTCCCCCATTGTTACCATATCATTACCGGGTACAACAATTCCCCCATTGTTACCATATCATTACCGGGTACAACAAATCCCCCATTGTTACCTTATCATTCCAGTGGAAACAGTAACGTAACATGCAGTGTAATACATAGTAAGAAAACAGGGGGTGTGTGTGTCTCCACTTAGTGATGGCTGTAGTATTTTGGAGACATTGAACCTGTCGTGGTGTGACCAAATCACCAGAGATGGCATCGAGGCTCTGGCCAGGGGCTGTAACAGCCTACGAGGCCTGTTCCTACGTGGCTGCACACAGGTACACACACACACACACACAAATAAACATGATCGTATTGATTATCAGTAGTGATTAGTTTCTCTGTGTTGTGTTCTGTACAGTTGGAGGACGGAGCACTGAAACACCTCCAGAAACACTGTCCTGAACTAACCACTATCAACATGCAGTCCTGCTCAGTAAGACACAGAGAGAGAGAGAGACGGAGAGTGTGTGTGTGTGTGTGTGTGAAAGACAGATAATGTGTGTGTGTTATTTATATGACAGATGATAGCTTGGTGTGTGTGCTTGCGTGTGTATTGTGTGTGTGTGTGTGTGTGTGTTTACAGCAGATAACTGATGATGGCTTGGTCACTCTGTGTCGGGGTTGTCACAAGCTGCAGATCCTGTGTGTCTCTGGCTGCAGTAACATTACAGACGCCTCTCTCACCGCTCTGGGTCTCAACTGCCCCCGACTCAAGTAAGAAATGTCCCCCTTTCTCCTCATAATTGTGGATGAGGTCTGCTGATAAACACAATGAGGTCTACTGATAAACACACCATAACGTCCACATAACCAACGCACAACCAATGTGTGTGTATCAGGATCTTGGAGGCTGCACGATGTTCACATGTTACAGATGCTGGGTTTACTGTACTGGCCAGGGTAAGTGCTTCTTTGTCTTTCTCCTTCTATTTCCATCATGGCATTTCCTCTGTCTTGACTTGTTTCTTCTGTCTTCAAATCTCTTACATGTTAAATTCACAAATCAAAACTGAAAATGTTGACCTGATGTGACTTTTGTTTCAACAGAATTGTCACGAAATGGAAAAAATGGATTTAGAAGAATGCATTTTGGTAAGATTTCATGGGGTTCTTTTCTCGTTGAATGCAACCGTAGATTGAGTCCATCAGCATTTGATTGAGCCTATCTGAGTCTTATGTACTGTATCTGGGTTTGATTGAGCCTGTCTACTCTCACAGGTGACTGACAACACTCTAGTCCAGCTCGCTATTCACTGCCCTCACCTGCAAGCACTGGTACGTACGTGTGTGTGTGTGTGTGTGTATGTGTGTGTGTGTGTATTACAGTCTGTAATATAATGTCTACTGTCTATCCTCTCTCCCCAGTCTCTCTCCCACTGTGAGCTGATAACTGACGATGGTATCAGGGCGCTGAGCAGCAGTGTGTGTGGACAGGAGCGCCTCACGGTGGTGGAGTTGGATAACTGCCCTCTGATCACAGACGGGACTCTGGAGCACCTGAAGAACTGCCACCGTCTGGAGAGGATAGAACTCTACGACTGCCAGCAGGTCACCAGGGCCGGCATCAAACGCATACGGGTCAGTCGTCAACCATCACTACATCTCCCAAGCTGCATCACTATGGCTGTAATGTCAAAGCTCCTGCATGGCCTGGTGGGAATTGTAGTTTCCTGAAGCTGATGTTGCTCCTATGGAAATAATATAATTACCCACACTCTGTTGTATTATACTCCTATACAGTTTATTACAACGTTGCAGGCTGTCAAATGAAATAAATGGGAGAATATACAACAATGTGAAAAATTGTTGGATGTGCATATGCTACGTTTGAAATGACGTAGCTCCTCCGTCTCCCTATAGGCCCATCTGCCAGAGATAAAAGTCCACGCCTACTTTGCCCCGGTGACGCCGCCTCCCTTGGTGCACGGCGGTGGCCATAGGCTGTGTCGCTGCTGCATCATCCTCTGACAGTGGAGGGCCAGGGGGGGGCAACTCTGCCTACAGGTCCTACTGCTGTGACCCCCCCCCCTCACTACTGGTCACTACTGATCTCTGATTAATACCCTGGACATGGACCCCCCATCACTACTGGTCACTACTGATCTCTGATTAATACCCTGGACATGGACCCCCCGTCACTACTGGTCACTACTGATCTCTGATTAATACCCTGGACATGGACCCCCCATCACTACTGGTCACTACTGATCTCTGATTAATACCCTGGACATGGACCCCACATCACTACTGGTCACTACTGATCTCTGATTAATACCCTGGACATGGACCCCCCATCACTACTGGTCACTACTGATCTCTGATTAATACCCTGGACATGGACCCCCCATCAATACTGGTCACTACTGATCTCTGATTAATACCCTGGACATGGACCCCCCCATCACTACTGATTTCGGATCAATACCCTGGACATGGACCCCCCCCATCACTACTGGTCACTACTGATCTCTGATCAATACCCTGGACATGGACCCCCCATCACTACTGGTCACTACTGATCTCTGATCAATAACCTGGACATGGACCCCCCATCACTACTGATCTCTGATCAATACCCCGACATGGACCCCCCCATCACTACTGTTCACTACTGATCAATACCCTGGACATAGACCCCCCATCACTACTGGTCACTACTGATCTCTGATCAATACAGACTGATTGATCACTACTGATAAATTATTAATTGGACCCTTTCTGATCAGCACTGCAGGCTCCTCTCCAACTCTACCCTCCCCTTCCAGACCCCTCCTCTCAAACACTACCCTCCCCTTCCAGACCCCTCCTCTCCAACACTACCCTCTCCTTCCAGACCCCTCCTCTCCAACACTACCCTCCCCTTCCAGACCCCTCCTCTCCAACTCTACCCTCCCCTTCCAGACCCCTCCTGTCCAACTCTACCTTCCCTTTCCAGACCCCTCCTGTCCAACACTACCCTCCCCTTCCAGACCCCTCCTGTCCAACTCTACCCTCCCCTTCCAGACCCCTCCTCTCCAACACTACCCTCCCCTTCCAGACCCCTCCTCTCCAACACTACCCTCCCCTTCCAGACCCCTCCTCTCCAACACTACCCTCCCCTTCCAGACCCCTCCTGTCCAACTCTACCCTCCCCTTTTCAGACCCCTCCTCTCCAACTCTACCCTCCCCTTCCAGACCCCTCCTGTCCAACACTACCCTCCCCTTCCAGACCCCTCCTGTCCAGTACTTGGACTAGTGGATGAGGGGGGGATGATCCTAAAGAGGCAGAGGGCTAAAACCCACAAAATGGTTGACAGTGTTATTCCGGAAGGTGGAATGGTACAGAACGTGCACATAGAAGTACGTTGTGTAGAACAGAGTTGACGACGAGCGATGGTAATCGTGTCAGCTCCATATTTTACATTTCTGTCTGCAACGTTTCCACCGTTTTGCCCTTCTAACCATACCCTTGGACAACGCATCACTCTGGGTGGAACTTCATCTCAACCAATCACACGCCACCTCTGTGTGACCGGGCTGCGAGTCAACCTGCTGCGACCAATCGACGTCCAGCTCTGTGGATGTAAAAAGGGAGATTCTGGGAAGTGTAGTGATTCTGGGTTTGAGCAGAGAGGATTCTGGGATAGCCCTTTTTGACTCACGCTACGGAGGAGACACCACTAAACTCCACCCATCCAGAGGCAAACCAGAAGTACAAAACAGGAAGTACAAAACTGAACATTTTGTTTTTTTTTGTGCACCTGAGAACCTGCCGTTTGAGACTACGTTTTTGTTTGTAAGAGAGTGTTTTGCAATGAGGGCAAAGAAAAAGAATTACAATATGGCAACTCACCTTCGGATTGGAGTTGGCCAGTAACAAATTATTATTATTTTCCCTATTTTTCAGTGCTTATTGTAATTGTCCATGCTTGTCTATCCAGAGGGAGATCAGATATGTGTATCTCTCCTTTTGAAAATAATGAAAACAAACTGTTACTGTTGGACAAAAATGGACTGTCTCTGTCAGAACACAGCATCTGATGACATCAGGTTGGTTTTGTATGCTACATCACTGGAACGTGTGTACTCCGGGCCTCCTGTGCAGTGTGTGGCTGTGGAACACACAGGCCTGGTTCCAAACTGACCCTAGCCCCTTGACCACTAAGAAACTCCTGACTCCCCCTCAATTAAATGTAACGGAGAGGTTTGAGCCTAAGTGATGAACATGTGTCTTTTAGATTTAAAAAAAATTCTGGAGCAGTGGATTCAAGCAACATGGCGGCAGATACTTCACACAGTTTACCAGACAGATACTTTATACAGTTTACCAGACAGACACTTCACACAGTTTACCAGACAGATACTTTATACAGTTTACCAGACAGATACTTCACACAGTTTACCAGACAGATACTTCACACAGTTTACCATACAGATACTTCACACAGTTTACCAGACAGATACTTCATACAGTTTACCATACAGATACTTCATACAGTTTACCATACAGATACTTCATACAGTTTACCATACAGATACTTCACACAGTTTACCAGACAGATACTTCACACAGTTTACCAGACAGATACTTCACACAGTTTACCAGACAGATACTTCATACAGTCTACCAGACAGATACTTCACACAGTTTACCAGACAGATACTTCACACAGTTTACCAGACAGATACTTCACACAGTTTACCAGACAGATACTTCACACAGTTTACCATACAGATACTTCATACAGTTTACCATACAGATACTTCACACAGTTTACCAGACAGATACTTCATACAGTTTACCATACAGATACTTCACACAGTTTACCAGACAGATACTTCATACAGTTTACCATACAGATACTTCACACAGTTTACCATACAGATACTTCATACAGTTTACCAGACAGATACTTCACACAGTTTACCAGACAGATACTTCACACAGTTTACCAGACAGATACTTCACACAGTTTACCAGACAGATACTTCACACAGTTTACCAGACAGATACTTCACACAGTTTACCTTACAGATACTTCACACAGTTTACCAGACAGATACTTCACACAGTTTACCAGACAGATACTTCACACAGTTTACCGTACAGATACTTCACACAGTTTACCAGACAGATACTTCACACAGTTTACCAGACAGACACTTCATACAGTTTACCAGACAGATACTTTATACAGTTTACCAGACAGATACTTCACACAGTTTACCAGACAGATACTTCACACAGTTTACCGTACAGATACTTCATACAGTTTACCAGACAGATACTTCACACAGTTTACCAGACAGATACTTCACACAGTTTACCATACAGATACTTCACACAGTTTACCATACAGATACTTCATACAGTTTACCAGACAGATACTTCATACAGTTTACCGTACAGATACTTCACACAGTTTACCATACAGATACTTCACACAGTTTACCAGACAGATACTTCATACAGTCTACCAGATGGAGATTGTGGTCAAGATATGGACCGCTATGTTACTGTTATCTACCATGTAATCTCTTGTGGACAGATGCGCATAACATAACTGGTATCGTAGCATCTGTCAACAGACTGTGGGTTGCGACGACTAACGATGAACTTCGTTCCGGTGCGCAGATCTCTTTCATCACTGGTAATTTGGACAAATCACGATTTTGCAGGCGTTAGCATCTTTCGAATTTCGGAAGAGTAGGGGATATTTGGCCCATACGCCTCTCCCATAACTTGCAAAGAGAGGTGGGTGGAGCTCCTAGTTCCGCTTGCGCTCCTCGTTCTAGTATATTTTCTAACACATCTTCCCCCAGAACTTAATCGAGCATCTAACGCAATTGCACAATATTTTTCATTCTGGGTGTCCGAGATTACATACCTTGTGCTTTCAGGTGTTTCGGGACTAAGGGAAGGGGTCAGGGCCTGTCTGTGTGTAGTCTTGGACAGACAGAGGCGTGTAGTATATAATATGGGTGTTTGACTCGGATGCTGCTGGTTCTAGGCCGTGTTCTAGGCCATAAAACTGACCGACCTCCAGGGTTGGGGTCAGTTCTTTATTAATTCAGTCTTTGAATTTAAATGGAATTGATCCTAACCCTGCTGACCTCACTGTGTGGCAGTGATACTAATGCCTCTCTTTGACAGTTTATCTAACAGGAGCTTTATGTTGAAGAAAATAAATAAATAAATATAACAAATAAATCAAAATAACTGATAGTAAACGTGCTCTGACTGGCGCTACAGTGGAATTTGTTAAAATAAATGTTCTGAGCAGCGCTTCCTCTGTTATTCACTGTGTGTGTGTGTGTGTGTGTGTGTGTGTGTGTGTGTGTGATAGCAATGTAATCTTCATCCTGACAAGCAGATGTCGCTGGAGTGCCATGTAAAATCTGAGAGGCACACCCAAATCTGGACTCCATCAATATTTTATATCTTCTTCATGTTCAGGTCCTTTTACTTTGAGAAAATATATTGAAATAGAAGTATTATGATTATCCTCAGCCAGGCTGCAATAAGACTAACAACTTCAATAGATTCCTTTTTAAATGAGGGTATGGTTTAATATCCTTTACCAACAAGCAGCAAAATTTATAAACTGTATAATTATTACTTTAGGCATAGACCTACCACAACCTGACCAACTCTAATAAGTAACCCTTAGCAGCAGTGATATTACTGCAGTTTCCACATTCATGTATAAAGGATGGATGGGTTGTTATTTAGCTTGGCCTGGCATGGAACATATTCTACTTCAACAAATGTAATATGCCCTTTTGGTTTTGGAAAAATATAGAATAATATTTAATGAGCTTACAACTTATCAAAAAAGTATTTACCTATTGTTCATTGATAGCGTTTTTGTTGTCATATTAGACATTAGGCTACAATAAATACTTTTATTTTTATTAAGTCCTTGACCACTACATAATATTACATATGTAAGGTAGCTACTGAATTAGCCCAATACTGGACTAAAGGAGTGTAACGTTACTCCTTAGTCCAACAACTTTACATGTTCTGTTTAAAGGGCGAATTGGCTCTGGAAGCCAAAACAGCCAAATACTCCATCTAAACGGAAATCGATTCTCAATTGCGCTGCGGTTCTAGAAACATAAATCCCTCTACTTTCATATCACATCAAAATAATTTCACAAACGCAAAAATACATTCCAATTGGCACATTCATCCTCCCTCTTCTCCCCTGTAACTATTCCCCAGGTTGTTGCTGTAAATAGAATGTGTTCTTAGTCAACCTACCTGGTCAAATAAAATGAATACATACACACTTACTGTATACGGTTTTAACACAGTTGGAGCCGACAGTATTTTTCAGTGACAAGTTTGTGGCGTCTGTCTTCCGTTTACTGTACACACAGGTGTTCGGCTACAGTAATTAGCACAGGTAGCCCACTCTGTCTTCTGTCTGTCCGTAAACAAGTGGTGTAACATGGACATATGGCCGTGTGGGAACCCTAACCCTATAAAGGTGTGTATCAATTTAACCTTTTTAAAATTATTTCTCATTGATATGAAAGAACCGGGTCCTTGTGCTTCCAAAACTGTACCGCAGGCGATGCGTGTTAATGTTCAGACCAAGTGTCGCTGCTCTTAACAAAACTCGCCCCTACAGAAAACGCCTTCGTCCAATGACTTTTATGTATGTAATGGAACAGAGAGACATGATCAAGGGCTAGGGGCTGCATGTGCACATTTTCCAGACTGCACCTTTTAATGTATGACCTTTCAATTGAATTTATGGGGAACATCTGAGAAAACAGCTTGAAATATGGGCGGGGGAGACTGAAATGTTAATCCATTTCATGTAACACAAGAGGCTGCTGAGGGGACGACAGCTCATAATAATGGCTGGGATGGAATGGTATAAAACACATGGAAACCATGTGTTTGAGTTCAATACCATTCTATTTATTCTGTTCCAGCTTTACTGTGAGCCAGTCCTCCCCAATTAAGGTGTCACCAACCTCATGTGTAGACAAATTAAATGTACAGGAGTTGTGGTTATTTTTTCGTGTCAAAAGACATGGAAGAAATGTTTCTAAGTAAACACTCATATTTTGTAGTCATAAAGGCTGGATAGTTTAAAAAAAGAAATGGCAACCCTGCGAAGGACCCCATCCACCTTCGCCAGACTACATGTTTGCGCAGCGCGCCTACTAGTAAACTGCAGTCACCGGTTTGGCGCATGCGTTCAGCTGGGGACAGCTGTAGTAGAGGCGATTAAAAGTAGTCAGCAGGAACCGCGGGAGAGAAAGCAGAGAGCCAGCCCTCGAAGTTTTGGCGCAACTTTCTTTTGAAGGGTTTGACAAGTGAGACTATCCATATCATGGAATACAAAAACGAAACGAAGCTAGGTGTCAGGCCTGTGGCCAACTAGCTAACGTTAGCTAATGTTGCTTTCTTCAGATTGCTAGCTATTCGCTAGTTGTTCCCAATGATGTGTGTAGCTAGCTAACGCTAGATTCGTTAGCTTAGCTAGCTAGCGTTTTTGTGTTGTTGTGGGTCGATACATGGGATCCGGTTGGTTCTACCGCACATTTTTCAAATTTTTCAAAACTTTTTGAGTTATTGCTAGCTACAGTAACTATTCGAGAGCAACGTTCTCTGTTATCCTTCGCCGAAATCAAAGTCGAGCAGTGTGTGTCTTTTGGACAAAGTGAATGCGCTTGCCAAGCTAATTTGAAAAGCGTTTCGTTTGTTGGCAACTGTCCTCCGCTCAGAATTAAAACTGTCCTCCGCTCAGAATTAAGTGACCGGAGAGAACCTTTTTCCCCATCCAACCCTCCACCCAACCGGCCAGTACCCTCTACGTTAGTCTGGCTGCCCCCGGAGCTGACCACACAGCACAGCCTGCCCAATGGAGGAGCATGACAACATGGATTATTTTTACCAGCAGATCCTGCAGAAAGACGTTACCCGCAGGCTGCAGGTCGGGCAGGACCTCATAGACTACCTGAACGACCCGCAGAGGTCCTCCGATGTGGAGCAAGACAAACCCCGACTGGATAAAACCATAGATGAGCTGACGGGATGGGTCAACTCCAGCAACTACAAGGTGAGACCGCAGCACATGGGAACGTTGCGGTGTACACTGCAGACTGTGGTCCCTTGATTATGGCCCTCCGACCTTTCCGGTTTTTGGACCCTGTTTGACTAACGTATTTCTTTGAGATGTAGCTAGTTTGCTAGCCAGCGATGATTATTCTCAGTGTGGGGACATTAGTTAACTAGCAGGAAGGAAGAAAGAAGAAGCAACTCATTAGGAATAACGATCTGTCACCGCATAGTCTTAGTTTGTGAAGCTGGGCAGCCTCGCTGTAGCAGAGGGCTATATCTTCTAATCTCATTAAAACGGATATAATCTGATTCAAACAGCCCACTAATGTCCTAACTAGGTCTAAAGTGAAAAGGTTTTGTGTGTTCTTTCAGTAGTGGGACACTTTCTTTGAAAGGAAAATAGTTAACGCCAGACGTTAGGTAGCTCTGCTGTCCAGCCACGATTGATTAGCCAGTTAGCTATAAAAAAAAAAAAACGGCTAATAATCTTGTAATAAAAAGTTTAATACAAGTGATACGTTATATTGTGACTCTCAATGGAATGAATGTGCTGGGATTGAGTTAGAGATCATTCCGTTTTTTTTTATTTGTTATTATTTTTTAGCCCATAAGACTAGCGGTAGTAGTGAGCTGTGTTCGTCATTGGAGGAGGACCCCATTGTCAGAGCGGCTAGTATAGAGCAGAGGATGGGGGGAAGGGTCAGGGCGCGTGTGTGGCAATGTCATCTCTGTGGAAAATGTTGGAATGTGGCCTTTGTTTTCTTTGCTAAATTATCTCCTCTTAAACCAAGATAGTTATGTCTGAACTATGCACCATGGAATGAATCCCTGCATCAGACACTGAAGGGGATGCTGGTTACATCCACTGGAGGTGAATCCATTACAACTATACTGAACAAAAATATAAAGGCAACATGCCAAAATGTTAAAGATTTTACTGAGTTACAGTTCATAAAAGGAAATCAGTCAATTTCAATAAATGAATTAGGCCCTAATGTATGGATTTCACATGACTGGGAATACAGATTTGCATCTGTTGGTCACAGATGCCTTTAAAAAAAAAAGTAGGGGCGTGGATCAGAAAACCAGTCAGTATCTGGTGTGACCACCATTTGCCTCATGCAGCGCGATACATCTCCTTCGCATAGAGTTGATCAGGCTGTTGATTGTGGCCTGCTGTGGAATGTTGTCCCACTCCTCTTCAATGGCTGTGTGAATTTGCTGGATATTGGCGAGAACTGGGACACGCTGTCGATCCAGAGCATCCAAAACATGCTCAATGGGTGACATGTCTGGTGAGTATGCAGGCCATGAAAGAACTGGGAAATATTCAGATCCTTGCGACATGGGGCATTATGCTGAAACATGAGGTGATGGCGGCGGATGAATGGCACGACAATGGGCCTCAGGATCTCGTCACGGTATCTCTGGGCATTCAAATAGCCATCGATAAAATGCAATTGTATTTGTTGTCCGTAGCTTATGCTTGCCCATACCATCACCCCACCGCCACCATGGGGCACTCTGTTCACAATGTTGACATCAGCAAACCACTCGCCCACACGACGCCATACACGCTGTCTGCCATTTGCCCGGTACAGTTGAAACCGGGATTCATCCGTGGAGAGCACACTTCTCCAGCGTGCCAGTGGCCATCGAAGTTGAGCATTTGCCCGCTGATGTCCGTTACTACGAACTGCTGTCAGGTCAAGACCCTGGTGAGGACGATGAGCACGCAGATGAGCTTCCCTGAGACGGTTTCTGACAGTTTGTGCAGAAATTGTGCAAACCCACAGTTTCATCAGCTGTCCGGATGGCTGGTCTCAGACGATCCCGCAGGTGAAGAAATGAACATTAAATTCTCTGGCAACAGCTCTGGTGGACATTTCTGCAGTCAGCATGCCAATTGCATGCTACCTCAACTTGAGACGTCTGTGGCATTTGAGAGAGATACGTTTTCTGAACATTTCTGGGATCTTTTATTTCAGCTCATGAAACATGGGACCAACACTTTACATGTTGCGTTTATATTTTTGTTGATCAACCCCCATTCAACTCTGCAACTGTTTTAATGTCACCATTGGCCTCATGGTGAAATCCCTGAGCAATTTCCTTCCTCTCCGGCAACTGAGTTAGGAAGGACGCCTGTGTCTTTATAGTGACTGGGTCTATTGATACACCATCCAAAGTGTAATAACTTGTCAGCTTTTTTTTTTACCCATCTACCAATAGGTGCCCTTTTTTTTTTACGAGGTATTGGAAAACCTCCCTGGTCTTTGTGGTTGAATCTGATTGAAATTCACTGCTCGACTGAGGGACCTTAGAGATAATTGTATGTGTGGGGTACAGAGATGAGGTAGTCATTCAAAAATCATGTTAAACACAGTTATTGCACAGAGAGTGAGTCCATGCAACTTGTGACTTGTTCAGCAAATTGTTACTCCTGAACTTATTTAGGCTTGCCATAACAAAGGGGTTGAATACTTATTGACTCGAGACATTTCAGCTTTTCATTTTTTAAAAATTAATTTGTGTAAAATTCTAAAAACATAATACCCAATAATGGCAAAGTGGAATTATATGTAGGCCGGTGACAAAAAATCTAAAGTTAATCCATTTTAAATTCAGGCTGTAACACAACAAAATGTGGAATAAGTCATTGGTGTGAATACCTCCTGAGTGGTGCAGTGGTCTAAGGCACTGCATTGCAGTGCTAGCTGTGCCACTAGAGATCCTGGTTCGAATCCAGGCTCTGTCGTAGCCGGCCGCGACCTGGAGACCCATGGGGCGGCGCACAATTGGCCCAGCGTCGTCCAGGGTAGGGGAGGGAATGGCCGGCAGGGATGTAGCTCAGTTGGTAGAGCATGGCATTTGCAACGCCAGGGTTGTGGGTTCGATTCCCGTATGAAAAATAAATAAAAATGTATGCAGTCACTAACTGTAAGTCGCTCTGGATAAGAGCGTCTGCTAAATGACAAAAAAATGTAAAAATAAAAATAAAAAAACTTCTGAAGGCTCTTTATGTACAGCTCTAACCTTTCCCCTCTCTTTCCCACTGAAACTAGTGTGTTGATTCAAAGTCTTTGAGCTGACCAGGACGTGAGTGTATCCTAACAGGACGAGGAGACACTAGCCAGTAGTTGTTGTAGTTCTGGGACCTGACCAGCTTCCTGCAGGTCACTTTTTTTATATATTTTTTTATTTTACCTTTTATTTAACTAGGCAAGTCAGTTAAGAACAAATTCTTATTTACAATGACGGCCTACACCGGCCAAACCCGGACGACGCTGGCCCAATTGTGACTTCCTACATATTCCTTTGGAAGTCGGGTAGGATGATCATTTGGCAGATGATGATATGGCCGGTGACACTTTGCTTCTTGAAAGTCTAATATCTTGAAAACTTGACTGCTGACATGCAAAACATTACGGGGACTGTATCAACAATGGACTAATGGGGGGAAAAAATACAAAAATATAGTTTTTTTTTTGTGTGTGGATTTTCCCTTTAACTGTGGCTGGTTGGCTGTGGTTACGGACTGGGCAGGCCCAGCAGGAGATGTGGAGAGTGACACAACCTGTGAGGGTGAGCTCAGGTAATTGACAGTGTTAGTCATAGACTATGAAGCGTTGGTTATGAGGGACGTACCACAGCTCCACACACATAAAGTTGAATATGATCCCTGGGCTTTGATGGACCGTAAAGGGGTTGCAGAGTAGGTGGAACTGATGAAGCATAGTGCACAAAGACTACTATCTCACAGTCAATCCCCAGCCACCATGCACAGTGACATACCGCATCTTTAAATTTGACCATCCTAAGGGGCCTCTTGTGTGCCATAGACGAAATACAGTGCATTCAGAAAGTATTCAGACCGCTTGACTTTTTCCACATTTTGTTACGTTACAGCCTTATTCTAGAATGGAATTAAAAAATATATAATTCCTCGTCAATCTACACAAAATACCCCATAATGATAAAGCAAAAACATGTTTTTAGAAATCTTTGCAAAACAAACAAAACTGAAATCACATTTACATAAGTATTCTGACCCTTTACTCAGTACTTTGTTGAAGCACCTTAGGCAGTGATTACAGCCTCAAATCTTCTTAGGTATGACGCTAGAAGCTTGGCACACCTGTATTTGGGGAGTTTCTCCCATTCTTCTCTGCAGATCCTCTCAAGCTCTGTCAGGTTGGATGGGGAGCGTCGCTGCACAGCTATTTTCAGGTCTCTCCAGAGATGTTCAAGTCCGGGCTCTGGTTGGGCCACTCAAGGACATTCAGAGACTTGTCCTGAAGCCACTCATGCGTTGTCTTGGCTGTGTGCTTAGGGTCATTGTCCTGTTGGAAGGTGAACCTTCGCCCCAGTCTGATGTCCTGAGCGCTCTGGAGCAGGTTTTCATCAAGGATCTCTGTCTACTTTGCTCCGTTCATATTTCCCTTGACCCTGACTAGTCTCCCAGTCCCTGCTGCTGAAAAACATCCCCACAGCATGAGGCTGCCACCACCATGCTTCACCGTAGGGATGGTGCCAGGTTTCCTCCAGACGTGATGCTTAGTATTCAGGCCAAAGAGTTCAGTCTTGGTTTCATCAGACCAGATAATCTTGTTTCTCATGTCTGAGAGTCCTTTAGGTGCCTTTTGGAAAACTCCAAGTGGGCTTTCATGTGCCTTTTACTGAAGAGTGGCTTCTGTCTGGCCAATCTACCATAAAGGCCTGATTGGTGGAGTGCTGCAGAGATGGTTGCCCTTCTGGAAGGTTCTCTCATCTCCACAGAGAAACTCTGGAGCTCTGTCAGAGTGCCAAGAAGGGCCTTGGTCACCTCCCTGACCAAGGCTTGTCTCCCCCAATTGCTCAGTTTGGCCGGGCGGCCAGCTCTAGGAAGAGTCTTGGTGGTTCCAAACTAATTCCATTTAAGAATGATGGAGGCCACTGTGCCAGATCTGTGCCTCGACACAATCCTGTCTCGGAGCTCCACGGACAATTCCTTCGACCTCATGGCTTGGGTTTTGCTCTGACATGAACTGTGGGACATTATATAGACAGGTGTGGCTTCCAAATCATGTCCAATCAAGTTGTAGAAACATCTCATGGATGATCAATGGAAACAGGATGCACCTGAGCTCAATTTCGAGTCTCATAGCAAAGGGTCTGAATACTTATGTAAATTAGTTATTTCTGTTCTTTATTTTTAATACATTTGCCAACATTTCTAAAAACCTGTTTTCGCGTCGTCATTATGGGGTATTGTGTGTAGATTGAGGGAAAACATTTTAATTTAATCAATTTTAGCATAAGGCTGTAACGTAACAATGTGGAAAAAGTGATGTGGTCTGAATGCACTGTAGGTACATATTAGGAGCAATGCACGCAAACACTTCCCAGGTGGTATTTTGGCTGTTGAATGGCCTCCTGACATGTGGCAGTCCAGTTCCGTCTCTGTCTCTAGTAACTGCCAGAGGGGAGGACTGATGGTGGAGTGGGTCTATCCAGGCCTGGCCTGCTTCTCGCAAATGTCAAATGTAGGAAAGTGCCCTGCTGGGCTTCCTATTCATTTTTTTCTTCACCCCACACAGTAAGTCAACGAAGTCTGTTTTTTTTTTTATTGTTTTTTTACATCCATTAAAATAATATAATATTTCCTCACAGTATTTGAAAAATCTTTCCAAAACTCTCCCCCTCAATTTTATCTTCATACTATAGCATAGCTGTCCCCTTCATACTGTCCCTGTCAATTCATTATCTTATAGCCTACTTTCAGGAAAGCCTAAGGTAGGCCTAGGTTTTTTAATACGTTTTAAGGAAAGGATAAATATTTGCTAGTTTCTGACATACACTGGTGGCTTTGATTGACGGGTGTTTTTTGTGAATTTGCTGATTCTGTCTATATGTCCGTTCAGAAAGTTTCCTAAAGCAGCCTGTCTGGACTATCTCTTTTTAATAAGAATCAAACGCGCCGGTCATGATTTTAATCTTGTGAAATACCTGTTTTTCCATAGCTTAGGCTATATTAGTTATTTCATTACGGCATCCTCTCTTGATGTCAATGTCACTGCCATCGAATGACCGCAGCAGCAGGGTTTTTGAAGTTATGTGAATATTTCAGGGAAAGTGGGAGAAAAACCCATTGTACTTCGTCTGAATGGTTTTGTGCGTCGAAATAGGATCTGTATGAAAACATTTTTACATGCGGAAAAGCCATCAGACTAAGACAAGGTAGGCATATCTTTTATTTTGACTCAGTTAATGTTGTCAATACGAAAATGCGACCGAACCTCTCTAACCTGGCATTTGTTGATTTTAAGATTTATAAGTAATAACATGAACAATCCTAATGCCACGATAATAATAACACTGTGTAATGGCTTGTTTTCAAGGTTTTTATTAAGAAGCATATCCATATAAACAACTGAACAAACAGAATTGTGACCTCCCCCGCCTAGCCAATTACCGTAACCTCAAATTCCAAAACCGTCACAGCCCTATTGGGGAGGATGCAACCACACCTGATGACAAGCTCATACGGCAGGTGTTCACCACAATGAACCATCATAACCTGACACTTGTTGACAAGAAATACAATAAACTTACTGTGCCTTCACATGTGATAGGAATGGCTCCTCTCCTATGTCAATGCCATCCCGATTGGCCACTAGCCTCTCTCGCTCGCTCCCTCTCTCATTGCAGCAGAGATTCACCATAGCAGTACGCCCAGTCCACGTGCACCACACAGAAACACACACGCACTCTCCACGGCAGCCACTTTAATATTGCAGAATGCCTTTTCTGCGTTCTCTGAATGTTTTTAGAGCTGTCTGCGCTTTTACTAAACCTACCCCACTGAGTTATAGCCTTAGATAGCTTGGCAAGCAAGTCTTCAGGTGTCTAACATGGTCCAATCCCCTTCCTCTGGTTAGGATGGATGGATGGACTGACAGTTGACCAGGCAGTTTGGATGGATGGATGGATGGATGGATGGATGGACTGACAGTTGACCAGGCAGTTTGAATGGATGGATGGACGGATGGATGGATGGATGGACTGACAGTTGACCAGGCAGTTTGAATGGATGGATGGATGGATGGATGGACTGACAGTTGACCAGGCAGTTTGAATGGATGGATGGATGGATGGATGGACTGACAGTTGACCAGGCAGTTTGAATGGATGGATGGACTGACCAGGCAGTTTAGGTAAAGATGCCAAGTCATCTTTTTCTCATGTTTTTGCAAGGTCCCTCTTAGCTAGACGACATGGCTGACAGTCGATGTGTGTTTGTTTCTAGGGTATTAGTATCAGAGGGGCCTGAGAATACCTGAGTGGACATATGGTCCTCCCCTCCCCTCCTCCCTCTAGTCGTGGAAAGTCTGCTCCAGTATCCCCCCTTACCCCTCTTCTGTCCTCCATTCCCTCTCTCTTCTGGCTTCTGTTTTCTTAATTTCTCTCTTCGCCTTGCCTCGCTCTCTCTCTCGCTCTCTCTCGCGCTCTCGTTATGTCATTCGTCCTGGAAGCAGCCATCTTCTCTCCTTTCCTCTCTGTTCTCCTCCTCAGACCTCTGGACTTGGTCCAATCTATGATGTCATGACTAAGGATGGCACAATTACAGTGTAACCGACAGTTATGGATGAAGTCTGTTTATAAAAATAAAATAACTGTCATAACCAATCCCCCCGGGACTGCTGCGCAGAAGAAATATCAGCCCGCGCAAAGAAGCATGAGATTTAACTTCACTCAACTTTCTCTAGTTTTCCCCGTTAGTTAACACTATCAATGTTTCCCTTTACTGTGGCAATTGTGATTTGAATCAACGCAATATTAGCCACTTTCAATGCAACATACCGAAACAAAACGAACTATGCAAGAGTTAGTGTGCAAAACCGCGCTCATTTGGCTGGTAAATGACCGTCGTCCAAAATCCAATGATCAGCACAGCCCTAGTCATGATGCCTTTGGTATCAATACTCCACAAGAGCATGATCTAAGGCATACAACAGAACTCTGTCTCTCTCTCTGTCTGTCTCGCTCTCTCTCTGTCTCTCTCTCTCTGTCTGTCTCGCTCTCTCTCTGTCTCTCTCTCTCTGTCTGTCTCGCTCTCTCTCTGTCTCTCTCTCTCTCTGTCTCTCTCTCTCTGTCTCTCGCTCTCTCTCTGTCTCTCTCTCTCTGTCTCTCTCTCTCTCTCTGTCTCTCTCTCTCTCTGTCTCTCTCTCTCTGTCTCTCGCTCTCTCTGTCTCTCGCTCTCTCTGTCTCTCTCTCTCTCTGTCTCTCTCTCTCTCTGTCTCTGTCTCTGTCTCTGTCTCTCTCTCTGTCTCTCTCTCTGTCTCTCTCTCTGTCTCTCTCTCTCTCTGACTAAAATGGGGAATAACAGCAGTCAGGATCTCTCTCTGGGACAGAGAGAACAATTTTTACAGATCTTCTCTGGAATGTTCTGCTTTCATCATGGTCTGCCAACACAATCATTCCAGACGCAAAGCTCCCTCCGCATGAGATCAGATCCTAATCTCACACACACACAGGAAAACAACTAAGCTTCACAGAACTCTGTAACTTTGCTACTGTCTGTGTGTTGAGGGTTGGCGTGTGTGTGTGACCTAGTATTGTGTTTCTCTCTTCTCTCTGCCTTATAGGTGGCATTGTTGGGGATAGACATTGCCGGGGCGTTCGTCGATCGTCTGGGGGAACACTTTAGAGGATACCTGGGGACAGGTGAGCTACGTACTCCTCTCTCTCTCTCTCTTCTATATTTAGACTGCAAATAGGCTTACTGTAGGACCACCCCATGTAACCCCCTAACCACTGGCTTACTGTAGGACCACCCCATCTAACCCCCTAACCACTGGCTTACTGTAGGACCACCCCATCTAACCCCCTAACCACTGGCTTACTGTAGGACCACCCCATCTAACCACTGGCTTACTGTAGGACCACCCCATCTAACCCCCTAACCACTGGCTTACTGTAGGACCACCCCATCTAACCCCCTAACCTCTGGCTTACTGTAGGACCACCCCATGTAACCCCCTAACCACTGGCTTACTGTAGGACCACCCCATCTAACCCCCTAACCACTGGCTTACTGTAGGACCACCCCATCTAACCCCCTAACCACTGGCTTACTGTAGGACCACCCCATCTAACCCCCTAACCACTGGCTTACTGTAGGACCACCCCATCTAACCACTGGCTTACTGTAGGACCACCCCATCTAACCACTGGCTTACTGTAGGACCACCCCATCTAACCCCCTAACCACTGGCTTACTGTAGGACCACCCCATGTTACCCCCTAACCTCTGGCTTACTGTAGGACCACCCCATCTAACCCCCTAACCACTGGCTTACTGTAGGACCACCCCATCTAACCCCCTAACCACTGGCTTACTGTAGGACCACCCCATCTAACCCCCTAACCACTGGCTTACTGTAGGACCACCCCATCTAACCCCCTAACCACTGGCTTACTGTAGGACCACCCCATCTAACCCCCTAACCACTGGCTTACTGTAGGACCACCCCATCTAACCCCCTAACCACTGGCTTACTGTAGGACCACCCCATCTAACCCCCTAACCACTGGCTTACTGTAGGACCAACCCATCTAACCCCCTAACCACTGGCTTACTGTAGGACCACCCCATCTAACCCCCTAACCACTGGCTTACTGTAGGACCACCCCATCTAACCCCCTAACCACGTCCCCGTATGACCCTCATTGGCTGCTCCTGTCTGCCTTTGGTGTGTTGTACTTGTGTAACTGTCCTGTCAGACTACTGCTGCAGGTGTCACCAGTTGTCATATTCACCCAGGCTGGCCCTTGACACACACACACACACACACACACACACACACACACACACACACACACACACACACACACCACCCTACAGTACAGCTCTAGGAGGAGACCGGCTGTCAGACTCCAAAGGGGAAACAAACAGCCTGTGACATCGCCTGAACCCAACTGTCTGAAAACTCTCCACTCCACTCCGTCACCTGTGTGCCATGTCCGCATGGAAAAGTTTAGTCTATCTCTTTTTGGAATTCTTTGCAAAAATATCCTCTAAACAAGCCCTATCGTTTCTCTGTCGGGGGAGAAGATCATAGTGATTTAATGAGTGTCTTTCTTGATCTACACAGAACTGACTCTCTCCTCACTCGCTGTGTGTGGTGTGGTTCTGCGTTCTTCTCTCCCGTCTCTTGTTGATGATTTTCTGAGGCCATCTTGTTCTGCGGGAGGGTGTGTCCAGTATTCAGAGGAAGTGAAACAGCAGTTTCCTCAGTTTTTTTAAAGAGCTAAAATGAAAATAAAACCACGGGGAACACCACAATGACCTCACACATTCACATGTCTGTGTGTTTTGATGCTCTAATTAAAAGCATGAGCTGGCGCACGCCCAGAGAACATTATTTCGTGTAGAGGTGCTGACTAAAGGGGAAGAAAACTGTAAGCTATAAAAACAAATAAAGAGAGTCGCACACTCTGTATAAACTCCCAGTCATTTATTGGGTAGAAACCACCAACGTTTTGGCATCGCTGTGGCATCTTCTGGGTCTTGTTTGATGCTAACATCAGATGATGATGTGTGTCTCTGCAACAATGCTCCCTGTCACTGTGTGTTGGACCCCATAGTGTCCTTGTTGCCTAGGAAACCAGCTGTTGTGGTAGCAACAACCCACCACACGCACACGCACGCACGCGCACACGCACACAGGCATTCCTCCCAGACAACATCAGTAGGGGAGTGACAGGGTGATGTCATCCTACTGCAACCTTCCTCGGGGTGTGTGTGTGTGTGTGAGGTTCGAAGGGGAAATCGGAGGATTACTTAAAACCGTAGCAGAGAAACTGGTGCCTTTTAAGGAAGAACTGAATTCTGTCTGCTCCAAATTCTGATTCTTCTGTCTTCTGTCTGCTACCAGACATCTGTGTGAACTCTACAGGGACATTGGACCCATAGACCCATAGAGACCCACCGTCTAATGAAGTCTAGTAACACAGTGTACACAGTGTTTCATTATGGATCCAAGTCAAGTTTTTAAATATGACATTTGTGTGTGTGTGTCCCATCCTCCCCTCCAGTGGTCCCAGCCTTAGTGGACAGGTTGGGGGACAGTAAGGACCAGGTCCGAGACCAAAGTCAGAATCTCATCCTCCGCTGTATGGAAGTGACCGCATCGCCTATGGTGAGACCACACACACACCACACACACACACACGCACACGCACACGCACACCACACACACGCATGGCACGTACGTCATACTCTCACATAAACAAACACGCGCGCGCACACACACACTGCCTCACCCATGGTGTGACAGACCCACCCTTTCCCTGCCTCTTCCTGTAGTCCAGGAGTATTACATGACATCTCAGACCTGGAGGACTGCAACCGCTGCTTCTCCTTTATAGATCTGCCGACAGAACTGGTTTGAGATGACGTCGTTGCAGCCAGATTACATTATAACCAGATGACAACAAACTGGCTGTAGTAATGTCAGTGAGGATATTTTCCCCCATCTTTGCCTGCTGGGTAGGGGAGTGGAGGAATAGAACTGTGAGAAGGTCACCTCGGCTCACCTCAGAGAGAGCATCCAAACCCCAGCCTCACGCTCTTATTCTATCAATAATACATCATTCACCACCGTTGACTAGATTAACACAGACAATATCAGGATAGCAGCTCCCTCTTCTGGACATAACCTGAACTGCAAATGACTACTGTGAGACACACACACCACAGACTGTAACCTCCTTTATAAGCAGTAATCTGCTGAGCCCCCTGCAGTTTGCCTCCCACAGACTCCGTCAGTATTAACCATCTATTTCTCTCTCTCTCTGTGTCTCTCAATCTGTAGTATGTGTGGGAGAGGTTGCTTCCTGGTTTTAAACATAAGAACCTCCGCAGCAGAGAGGGGGTGTGTCTGGTTCTCTGCGCCACCCTCAACATGTGAGTACTTCCTCTTTCACCATCAATCACTTCCATAGGTCGTACGGAGAGGAAGAGTGAGACCGCTGATTCCCCATGCTGCTGCTTACATGGAACATAATCATATGGTTTTGAGAGTGGGATGGACACACCATAGAGTTCTATAGAGGACTCTAGTGCCCAATGGCGCTGCCAGTGCGCTCAGACAAGCCTCAACTAGCCGGTGCCCCCGCGCATTGACTCTGCACCGGTACCCCCCTGTATATATAGTCTCCCTACTGTTATTTTATTTAACTTCTGCTCTTTTTTTCTCAACACTTTTTTTGTTGTTTTATTTTTACTTTTTTGTTAAAAATAAATGCACTGTTGGTTAAGGGCTGTAAGTAAGCATTTCACTGTAATGTCTGCACCTGTTGTATTCGGCGCATGTGGCCAATAAAATTTGATTTGATTTAACGGGACAGATACAAGGTTGCCATCTCTATACAACTCTGACACACACACCCCCTCTCTCTCTCTAGAAGGAATCCTCTTGGCGGCAGGTAGCTTAGTGGGTAAGAGCGTTGTGCCAGTAAACGAAAGGTCGCTGGTTCTAATCCCGAGCCGACTAGGTGAAAAATCTATCGATGTGCCCTTAAGCAAGGCACTTAACCCTAATTGCTCCTGTAAGTCGCTCTGGATAAGAGCGTCTGCTAAATGACTAAAATGTAAATGTTACCTATGTCCGTGAGTCACTATAGGTCAGAAATGGTGGCGCGCGGGTCATTTTATTTGGCCCTCGAGTTTTCTGAGAGAAAAAAAAACAAATTTTTAATTTTTTCTTGTTGGACATAAAGGACTGTAATACCAGCAAATCAGCTCCAAGTGATTTTAATTTAGGAAATCTGTTCCAAAGTATTCCCACGCATAATAGAGAGACACCTGATCATATACAAATGTAAACAAGGTTTGAAATTATTCTGTTTCAGTCATGATATCTATTTGTGCTTCTTGTGGTCAATTTGCAGTCTACAAATTATTTGTAGTTACATTCCGGCCACCTCACCATCTGCTCAAGAAGAATCGGCATTCGACTAAATCTAGTTGATGATCCCTGCTCTATAAATACCTACCCTGCTCTATAGCAACCTACCCTGCTCTATAGCAACCTACCCTGCTCTATAGCAACCTACCCTGCTCTATAGCAACCTACCCTGCTCTATAGCAACCTACCCTGCTCTATAGCAACCTACCCTGCTCTATAGCAACCTACCTTGCTCTATAGCAACCTACCTTGCTCTATAGCAACCTACCTTGCTCTATAGCAACCTACCTTGCTCTATAGCAACCTACCTTGCTCTATAGCAACCTACCCTGCTCTATAGCAACCTACCTTGCTCTATAGCAACCTACTCTGAGTCCCAATAATCTGTCCACTTGTACAGTCCTCCACACATTTAGTGTGGACTGGTGTAAGGACTGACTAAAGTGATCAATTTCACACTGTGCCTTCAGAAAGTATTTATACCCCTTGACTTATTCCACATGTTGTTGTTACAGCCTGAATTCACAATGGATTGAATAAAACATTTTTCTCACCCATCTACACACAATACCCCATAATGACAAAGTGAAAACATGTTCAGTCTGCTTTCCACAGACACTGGGTGCTGAATCCAGTGTAGATTTGGCCTTGTGTTTTAGGTTATTGTCCTGTTGAAAGGTGAATTCAGCACCCAGTGTCTGTGGAAAGCAGACTGAACCAGGTTTTCCTCTATGATTTTGTCCATGCTTAGCTCCATTCCGTTTCTTTTTTTAAATCCTGAAACTCCCCAGTCCTTAACGATTACAAGCATACCCATAACATGATGTAGCCACCGCTATGCTTGAAAATATGGAGAGTGGTACTCAGTAATGTGTTGTTGGATTTGCCCCAAATATAACACTTTGTATTCAGGACAAAAAGTGAATTGCTTTGCCACATTTCTTGCAGTTTTACTTTAGTGCCTTGTTGCAAACAGGATACATAGATTCTGTACAAGCTTCCTTCTTTTCACTCTGTCAATTAGGTTAGTATTGTGGAGTAACTACAATGTTGTTGATCCATCCTCAGTTTTCTCCTATCACAACAGCCGTTGAACTCTGTAACTGTTCTCCATTGGCCTCATGGTGAAATGCCTGAGCGGTTTCCTTCCTCTCCGGCAACTGAATTAGGTATATGGTATTTTATTAGGATCCCCATTAGCTGTTGCGAAAGCAGCAGCTACTCTTCCTGGGTTCCACACAAAACATGAAACCTGACATAATACAGAACATTAATAGACAAGAACAGCTCAAGGACAGAACTACATACATTTAAAAAAGGCACATGCAGCCTACATATCAATACATACTTTCGAAAGTATTTGAAAGCCAAGTTAACAAACAGATCACCGACCATTTCGAATCCCACCGTACCTTCTCCGCTATGCAATCCGGTTTCCGAGCTGGTCATGGGTGCACTTCAGCCACGCTCAAGGTCCTAAACGATATTATAACCGCGATCGATAATAGACAGTACTGTGCAGCCGTCTTCATCGACCTGGCCAAGGCTTTCGACTCTGTCAACCACCGCATTCTTATTGGCAGACTAAATAGCCTTGGTTTCTCAAATGACTGCCTCGCCTGGTTCACCAACTACTTCTCAGATAGAGTTCAATGTGTCAAATCGGAGGGCCTGTTGTCTGGACCTATGGGAGTCTCTATGGGGGTGCAACAGGGTTCAATTCTTGGGCCGACTCTTTTCTCTGTGTATATCAATGATGTCGCTCTTGCTGCTGGTGACTCTCAGATCCACCTCTACGCAGACGACACCATTTTCTATACATCCGGCCCTTCATTGGACACTGTGTTAACAAACCTCCAAACGAGCTTCAATGCCATACAACACTCCTTCAGTAGCCTCCAACTGCTCTTAAACACTAGTAAAACTAAATGCATGCTCTTCAATCGAACGCTGCTGGCACCCGCCCACCCGACTAGAATCAATACTCTCGACGGGTCTGACCTAGAGTATGTGGACAACTACAAATACCTAGGTGTCTGGTTAGACTGTAAACTCTCCTTCCAGACTCACATTAAGAATCTCCAATCCAAAGTTAAATCTAGAATCGGCTTCCTATTTCGCAACAAAGCCTCCTTCACTCATGCTGCCAAACATGCCCTCGTAAAACTGACTATCCTACCGATTCTTGACTTCGGCGATGTCATTTACAAAATAGCCTCCAACACTCTACTCAGCAAACTGGATGTAGTCTATCACAGTGCCATCCGTTTTGTCACCAAAGCCCCATACACTACCCACCACTGTGACCTGTACGCTCTTGTTGGCTGGTCCTCACTACATGTTCGTTGTCAAACCCACTGGCTCCAGGCCATCTATAAATCACTGCTAGGCAAATCCCTGCCTTATCTTAGCTCATTGGTCACCATAGCAGCACCCACCCGTAGTCTGCGCTCCAGCAGGTATATCTCACTGGTCATCCCCAAAGCCAACACCTCCTTTGGCCGCCATTCCTTCCAGTTCTCTGCTGCCAATGACTGGAACGAATTGCAAAAATCTCTGAAGCTGGAGACACTTATCTCCCTCACTAACTTTAAGCATCAGTTGTCAGAGCACCTTACCGATCACTGCACCTGTACACAGCCCATCTGAAATTAGCCCGCCCAACTACCTCATCCCTATATTGTTATTTATTTTGCTCTTTTGCACCCCAGTATCTCTATTTGCACATCATCTCTTGCACATCTTATCATTCCAGTGTGAAAACTAATTGTAATTATTTTGCACTATAGCCAATTTATTGCCTTACCTCCATAACTTGCTACATTTGCACACACTGTATATATATATTCTGTTGTATTTTTTGACTTTATGTTTTTTTACCCCATATGTAACTCTGTGTTGTTTTTATCGCACTGCTTTGCTTTATCTTGGCCAGGTCGCAGTTGTAAATGAGAACTTGTTCTCAACTGGCTTACCTGGTTAAATAAAGGTGAAATAAAATAAAAATAAACATACACACAAACTATTCAGGTCAAATATGGTCAATAATATCAAAGGCTGCACTGAAATCTAACAGTACAGCTCCCACAATCTTCTTCTTCTTAATTTATTTCAACCAATCATCAGTCATTTGTGTCAGTGCAGTACATGTTGAGTGCCCTTCTCTATAAGCATGCTGTAAGTCTGTTGTTAATTTGTTTACAGAGAAATAGCATTGTATTTGGTCAAAAAAAAAATTCCCAACAGTTTGCTAAGAGCTTGCAGCAAGCTGATAGGTCTGCTGTTAGAACCAGTAAAGGCCGCTTTACCACTCTTGCGTAGCTGAATGACGTTGGCTTCCCTCCAGGCCTGAGGACAAAGACTTTCCTCTAGGCTCAGATTAAAGATATGACAAATAGGAGTGGCAATAGATTCAGCTACCGTCCTCAGTAGCTTTCCATCTAAGTTGTCAATGCCAAGAGGTTGGTCATTATTGATAGATTACAATAATTTTCCCACCTCTCCCACACTAACTTCACGAAATTCAAACTCGCAATGCTTTTCTTTTATTCTAAGTTTTTTTTTTTTATGCATGAGTACGATGGCTCACTGTTCGTTGTTGGCCTTTCAAATACAGCTTTAGAACAAAGTATTAGTAGAAATGTGATCGATACATGTGGATGATCTCATTCCTGTAGTGTTTGTAAACACCCTGGTAGGTTGATTTAATAACCTGAACCAGATTACAGGCACTTGTTACAGTGAGCAGCTTCCTCTCGAGCGGACAGTTTGATGAAAACCAGTCAATATTCAGGTCCCCAAGAAAGTAGACCTCTCTGTTTACATCACCTACACTATCAAGGATTTCACACACATTATTTAGATACTGACCGTTAGCACTTGGTGGCCTATATAAACACCCCAAAAGAAAAGGCTTTATATGTGCCAAGTGAACCTGCAACCACAACACTTCAATAACACTTGACATAAGATCTTCTAAGCATTACAGGGATATGGCTCTGAATAGGAAGGAGGCCTGTATCTTTGTATTGACTGGGGTGTATTGACACACCATCCAAAGTGTAATTAATAACTTCACCATCTCAAAGGGATATTCAATGTCTGCTTTTTTAATTTTTACCCATCTACCAATAGGTGCCCTTCTTTGCGCGGCATTGGAAAACCTCCCTGGTCTTTGTGGTTGAATATGTGTTAGAAATTCACTGCTCGACTGAAGGACCTTACTGATATTTTATGTGTGGGGTACAGAGATGAGGTAGTCATTCAAAAATCATGTTAAACACTACTATTGCACACAGTGAGTCCATGCAACTTATTATGTGACTTGTTAAGCACATTTTGACTCCTGAACTTTAGGCTTGCCATAACAAAGGGGTTGAATACTTATTGACTCAAGACATTTCAGCTTTTAATTTGTTAACATTTCGCTAAACATAATTCCACTTTGACATTATGGTGTATTGTGTGGTCCAAAAGGCTTCTCAACAGCTTCTACCCCCAAGCCATAAGACTCCTGAATAGCTAATCATGGCTACCCGGACTATTTGCGCTGCCCCCCCATCCCCATCTTTTACGCTGCTGCTACTTATTTATTATTTATGCATAGTCACTTTAACTCTACCGACATGTACATATTACCTCAGTTACCTCAACTAGCCGGTGCCCCCGCACACTGACTCTGTACCGGTACCCCCCTGTATATATAGCCTCCTTACTGTTATTTTATTTTACTGCTACTCTTTAGTTGTTTGCTTTTATTTTTGTGACTTAACACTTTTATTTTATTTTACTTTTTTCTTTAAAAAACTGCGTTGTTGGTTAAGGGCTTGTAAGTAAGCATTTCACTGTAATGTCTACACCTGTTGTATTCGGCGCATGTGGCAAATAACATTTGATTCGTGTAGGCCAGTGACAAAAGTAATCTCAATTTAATCGATTTTAAATTCAGGCTGTAAAACAACTAAATGTAGAAAGTCAAGGGGTGTGAATCCTTTCTGAAGGCACTGTATGAAGAAGAGTCTGAGGAGCGTGGTGGCAAAAGAGAATTCAAAATTTTAAATTCACATTACATCCTTGCCTTACCGTTCGCTGTGGCTGGTGACGCGACATTCTTGGTCCTCAACTCAAATTACCGTAAGTATCACAGTAGCCCCTACAAGCCAGTAAACACAAACTATTCAGCAATGACAAACTTTTCTTCTAAAACGTATTACACTATTGATTAATGCAACCAAACCATATTACTCTTGAATAATGCAACAATTCACAAGCATGTATGTGCAGACAATTTTCTCATCTGTAGGCTATACTCATTAAATTTTAGCTTCAAGACAAAAGCACAGAGCTGCTATAACCGCATGTATTCATCAAATAACGTTAGCATATCAAAACGGAACAATTAACCCTCTCACACTAATAACAAAGTACAGTAGGTCTACCTTACAACATTACAACACACCGGGCTTCATTTTTATCAATATTATGCAAATCAGTACATGTGGTAAAAGCAAATTGCGAAAAATGTGGGTATAAGTGAATTCACCAGGACAAGCTGTTTCATATGGACTTTTCTATACCTGCCAGCAGTAAAATAAAACGCCTCGTGATTTGTCAACGTGCACAATGACTCTGTGTTTCAGTCTGATCAACTGTAGCCTGCCGTTAACAACCAGCCTGGAGCAGCCAATGCGCTGTGATCCCATGTGGGCCGGACTAAGCTATGTATTTATAGCCTAAAATAGGTCCATTTATTTGTGTTCTGAGAAAATGTGAATGACCTGATTTTTAGAAAAATAATCTGGTCCCATAATAGCCCGTATCAAAGTATTTTTATTTTTTTTTACAGCTGATTTATTAGTCATTCCCTGCAACTAGGCGTCTGGAGTTGGTTAGGTTAGCCTACTACCAGATCAGGAAAAACTCTGGGGCCCCAGGAAAACAATTCCCCCCCCCCCCACCACCACTCTAGTACCTGTGGTGCCACCTCTGAAATCACCACACAATGGTACAAATGAAAAAACATATCCTATTTGAAAGATCTACATTTGCCATTTATTTATTTTTTGGTGGGGATGGACTTCCATAGTTTTACGTGGCTCAGTGCAGCTACTGCGTCAATTTCAGAATGTAACAGGCTGTTTTACTGCAATTTTCAAGTAAAAACAAGTCTTACATATTAGAAAAATGTCTGTACATTTCAGCTGTTTCAAAAACATTTGCTTTGCTATTACCGTTTATACTGTAGGAGTGTTGGCTCAATGAGACCATTGTGTTCACAATGCCCCTGCTTCAAGGGGGGCAACTGTTGAGCGAGTGCCATACACTACCTCCGGATGTAGCAGTCGAGACGTAGCACGTTTTACATTTGAGTAATATATGTAGACGACGGTGTTTTTACGAAAAGTTTACTAAGTATGTAGAGGCTCGAAGTGCTGTAAAGCAGGGATGGGCAACTCCAGTCCTCGGGGGTCGGAGTGGTGTCACACTTTTCCCCCCCATCCCTAGCAAACACATCTGATTTTTAAACTAATTGCATTCTAAACTGAAGATCACAATGAGGACTGGAGATGCCCATCCCTGCTGTAAAGCCTTTGGCATCGCCTCACTGATTGTAGCGTCATCTTGCTAATAGCAGCACTGTTGTGCTAAATGCTAAGCTGCTACATGCTATGCAGCTAAAGGTGTCTCTATGGCCTGCTGATGAATGTTACAGAATGGTGGGTTACACTGCTAAACTCATACAATCTCTCTCTCCCCCCGCTCTCTATCTCGCTCTTCCTGTCGCTCCCCCCCATCTCCATCCCCCTCTTTCTATCTCTCTCTCTCCTTCCCTCTCTCTCCTTCCCTCTCTCTCCTTCCCTCTCTCTCCTTCCCTCTCTCTCCTTCCCTCTCTCTCTCTCCCTCTCTCTCTCTCCCCCTCTCTCCTTCCCTCTCTCTCCTTCCCTCTCTCAGGTATGGTGCCCAGCCATTGAGTCTCAGTAAGATCGTTCCCCACCTCTGCACTCTGACTGGAGATCAGAACCCACAGGTGAGAGAGCGTGTGTGCGAGTGTGAGCATGCAAACCTGAATCCCTTTTTTATCCCCAGTCTCTGTCCCTGCCTGTATTAAAAACATGCAGAGCAGGGCTCTCCAACCCTGTTCCTGGAAAGCTAACCTCTTGTAGGTTTTTGCTCCAACCCCAGTTGTAACTAACCTGATTCAGCTTGTCAACCAGCTAATTATTAGAATCAGGTGGTTTGGAGTGAACCTACAGGACTGTAGCTCTCCAGGTACCGGCTTGGTAAACCCTGAAGTAAAGGTTTAATGTAACATGGAGAGAAAGCCCTGTAACATAGACCTGGTTATAAGTTTGAGTTCCATTAAACACATTGTGGAGCACATGAAGTTCTACTCATTGTGTTTCTATGGTGGAGTATTCAACAATACAGGAATTCCATTGTGCTGGAGTTTCTAATTCCAATCCTTTACCCTGTTATTAGACAGTCAATGGGAGACTGTTAAATAGCTTGGTGAGAGAGAATGCTGGTTTCACCACTGAAACATGTTAAATAGCTGGTTGAGAGAGAACCCTGGTTTCACCACTGAAACATGAGTTCCCAACCCCATCACACAACGACAGAGCGTTTAGTGTGTGTGTGTGTGTGTGTGTGTGCGCTTTCACCATTTTTTTGTTGTTGCTCGTGTTCCTTTCTACCTTCCGGAAATACCTTGTATTTTGTGACAACTGATGCGTCCTCTCCTTCAGTGCCCAACTGCATGTAACTGTGTTGACAGTCATTGATCTACAAGTCATTTTGCATGCCGAACAACCCCAGGGAATATAATTAGTGGGTGATGGTGATTTCAGAACCAAAGATTGGCTACATTGCCCCCCTCCCCCCCTATTCTGAAAGTGGGATGGTACAGTTGAAGTCGGAAGTTTACATACACTTAGGTTGGAGTCATTAAAACTAAAACCACTCCACTAATTTCTTGTTAACAAACTATAGTTTTGGCAAGTCGGTTAGGACATCTACTTTGTGCATGACACAAGTAATTTTTCCAACAATTGTTTACAGACAGATTATTTCACTTATAATTCACTGTATCACAATTCTAGTAGGTCAGAAGTTTACATACACGAAGTTGACTGTGCCTTTAAACAGCTTGGAAAATTCCAGAAAATGATGTCATGGCTTTAGAAGCTTCTGATAGGCTAATTGACATAATTTTAGTCAATTGGAGGTGTACCTGTGGATGTATTTCAAGGCCTACCTTCAAACTCAGTGCCTCTTTGCTTGACATCATGGGAAAATCAAAAGAAATCTGCCAAGACCTCAGAAAAAAATGGTAGACCTCCACAAGCCTGGTTCATCCTTGGGAGCAATTTCCAAATGCCTGAAGGTACCACATTCATCTGTACAAACAATAGTACGCAAGTATAAACACCATGGGACCACACAGCCGTCATACCGCTCAGGAAGGAGATGCGTTCTGTCTCCTAGAGATGAACGTACTTTGGTGCGAAAAGTGCAAATCAATCCCAGAATAACAGCAAAGGACCTAGTGAAGATGCTGGAGGAAACAGGTACAAAAGTATCTATATCCACAGTAAAACAAGTCCTATATCGACATAAGCTGAAAGGCCGTTCAGCAAGGAAGAAGCCACTGCTCCAAAACCGTCATAAAAAAGCCAGACTACGGTTTGCAACTGCACATGGGGACAAAGATCGTACTTTTTGGAGAAATGTCCTCTGGTCTGATTAAACAAAAAAACTGTTTGGCCATAATGACCATCGTTATGTTTTGTAGGAAAAAGCGGGAAGCTTGCAAGCCGAAGAACACCATCCCAACCGTGAAGCACGGGGGTGGCAGCATCATGCTGTGGGGGTGCTTTGCTGCAGGAGGGACTGGTGCACTTCACAAAATAGATGGCATCATGAGGAAGGAAAATGATGTGGATATATTGAAGCAACATCTCAAGACATCAGTCAGGAAGTTAAAGCTTGGTCGCAAATGGTTCTTCCAAATGGACAATGACCCCAAGCATATTTCCAAAGTTGTGGCAAAATGGCTTAAGGACAACAAAGTCAAGGTATTGGAGTGGCCATCACAAAGCCCTGACCTCAATCCTATTGAAAATGTGTGGGCAGAACTGAAAAAGCATGAAAAGCAAAATTCACCCAACTTATTGTGGGAAGCTTGTGGAAGGCTCCCCAAAACGTTTGACGCAAGTTAAACAATTTAAAGGCAATGTTACCAAATACTAATTGAGTGTATGTAAACTTCTGACCCACTGGGAATGTGATGAAAGAAATAAAAGCTGAAATAAATCATTCCTCTACTATTATTCTGACATTTCACATTCTTAAAATAAAGTGGTGATCCTAACTGACCTAAGACAGGGAATTTTTACTATGATTAAATGTCAGGAATTGTGAAAAACTGAGTTTAAATGTATTTGGCTAAGGTGTATGTAAACTTCAGACTTCAACTGTAGATGCCTAGTCTCCCTTATGGCTCAGATCAGGTGCCTACACAGACACCATAGACATACAGGGCCTTCAGAAAATATTCACACTTTTTGTTGAGTTACAGCCTGCATTTAAAATTGATTCAATTGAGAAATTGAGTCAAAAAGTATTCAACCCCTTTGTTATGACAAGCCTAAATAAGTTCAGGAGTAAAAATTAGCTTAAGTCACATAAGTTGCATGGACTCACTCTGTGTGCGATAATGGTGTTTAACGCAATTTTTGAATGACTACCTCATCTCTGTACCCCACACATACAATTATCTGTAAGGTCGATCAGTGAATTTCAAACACAGATTCAACCACAAAGACCAGGGAAGTTTTCCAATGCCTCGCAAAGAAGGGCACCTTATTGGTAGATGGGTAAAAAATAAATAAAAAGCAGACATTGAATATCCCTTTGAGCATGGTGAAGTTATTAATTACACTTTGGATGGTGTGTCAATCCACTCAGTCACTACAAAGATATTGGCGGCCTTCCTAACTCCGTTAACCTCTACAGGATCGGTGTCCCGAATACGGGACGGTTGAAGTAACCTGCGCTAATGTGATTAGCATGACTGCTGTAAGTAACAGCAAACTTTCCAGGACATAGACATGTCTTTTATGGGCAGAAAGCTTAAATTCTTGTTAATCTAACTGCACTGTCCAATTTACAGTAGCTATTACAGTGAAAAAATACCATGCTATTGTTTGAGGAGAATGCACAACAACAACAAAAACGTATCACAGCAACTCTGAAGGTAAATAATGTACTTATTCAGTAATCTTGCTCTGATTTGTCATCCTAAGGGTCCCAGAGATAGAATGTCGCATAGTTTTGTTTGATAAAATCAATTTTTATATTCAAATGTAGGAACTGGGTTCTACAGTTTGAACCCCTGCTGTCTCTGGCTCCACACCCACCCTGCCCGGCCATCTAGATGTGTGAAAGTTAGTGTATAAGCTAATGATCCTTCATGTATGACATTCCTGGGTGTATGTAAACTTACATTTTGTATTACCATATCATTTTTGTATTTTCTCTATAGTTATGTACTTGAAAATGTAAATTGACCAATTCGGCACATTTGGGCAGACTTGATACAAAATAGTCCAGTATTGCAACGCTTCACTGGATCAATCTGAAACGTTGCACACACACTGCTGCCATCTAGTGGCCAAAATCTAAACTGCGCCTAAACTGCAATATTATATTGTGGCCTTTCTCTTGCATTTCAAAGATGGAACAAAAAACATAATAGAAAACGTATGTTTTTTTGTTTGTATTATCTTTTACCAGATCTTATGTGTTATATTCTCCTACATTAATTTCACATTTCCACAAACTTCAGTGTTTACTTATCTATTTTTTTACTTAACACTTATTTTTCTTAACTGCATTGTTGGTTAAGGGCTTGTAAGTAAGCATTTCACTGTAAGGTCTACACCTGTTGTATTCGGCGCATGTGACAAATAAAATTTGATTTAAGTACCACTCTTCATATTTTCAAGCATGGTGGTGGCTGCATCATGTTATGGGTATGCTTGTCATCGGCAAGGACTAAGGAGCTTTTTAGGATAAAAATAAACAGAATAGAGCTAAGCACAGGCAAAATCTTAGAGGAAAACCTGGTTCAGTCTGCTTTCCATCAGACACTGGGAGACAAATTCACCTTTCAGCAGGACAATAACCTAAAACACAAGGCCAAATGTACACTGGAGTTGCATACCAAGATGACGTTGAATGTTCCCGAGTGACATCGTTACAGTTTTTGACTGAAATCAGCTTGAAAATCTAAGGCAAGACTTGAAAATGGCTGTCTAGCAATGATCAACAACCAACTTAACAGGGAATAATTTTTAAAAGAATATTGTGCCAATATTGTACAATCCAGATGTGCAGAGCTCTTACCCATAAAGACTCACAGCTGTAATCGCTGCCGAAGGTGATTCTAACATGTATTGACTCGGGTGTGAAATTCATTTTCAATAAATTTGCAAAAGTTTCTAAAAACATGTTTTCACTTTATCATTTAAGGGGTATTGTGTGTAGATGGGTGAGAAAAAAACATATATTTAATCCATTGTGAATTCAGGCTGTAATACAACATGTGGAATAAGTCAAAGGGGTATGAATACTTTCTGAAAACACTGTACATAATTTACACACACACACGCACACACACACACACACACACACACACACACACACACACACACACACACACACACACACTAGGGCAAGGTCACGCATTATCCTCGCTAGGCCTGTCAGAGTTATCCTATATGTCCTGACCACACACACACACTGTCCTGACGCTGACCCTACAGTAGCAGAACTCAATGACTCCCGACTGCGTGCCAGGCTCTGTCCTGTTGACTCCTTTGGTTACTGTCCAGGAGTTTGATTTAGGACGCTCGTGTTTAGCCAAAAGGGCCAATATAATCATATTAAACGATGTTCATTGCTTATCCCCCAGTTTTAAGAGTTCTGCTAACTCACTTTTAACGGTGAATAATATGAAATGCATAATATATATTTTCAGTATTTTAGTTATTTAGATAATGATACTGGAGAACCTATATTGTGGGATGTTGTGTGTCCGGTATGCAGGTCCGGGAGGCTGCCACAGCGTCCCTGGTGGATGTATATCGCCACGTAGGAGAGCGAGTCAGAGCCGATCTGGGAAAGAGAGGCCTTCCTGCCGCACGGTGAGTGTCTGTGTGGTTGTGTACACTACGATTGACTCTGTATTGGCGTTACGCCATTATTGTTGACACTTTTGGAGAATCCTGTTGAGAATAATAATAGAGTAAAAATAATTATAAAATGAGCTGTTCTGTCTGCAGGTTTTGTTGCTGTGTACTTTACTAGTGAATGACCAGTATCAGAGTGATTTCGACAGGGAATACTAAGTGTTACGTCCCGTGGTGTTGGCTCCATCACTGTCCCAGTCCACACCATGCTCCACTCTGCCACTCACACAGTCACACACAGAGACTCTTTTATACTGGACATTGAACAGCAAGAGAGGTGGAGAGAGGGGAGTGTGTGTCGTCTCTGAAGAGGTCCATTGAGTGACTTGCTCTGGTTACCGTAATAAGGAGTGTGGAGTGTTGTCATTCTGAGCGCACACAGTCTGCTCTCTGCCTTGCCTCTCTCTCTCTGCCTCTCTCTCTCTGCCTCTCTCTCTCTGCCTCTCTGCCTCTCTCTCTCTCTGCCTCTCTCTCTCTCTGCCTCTCTCTCTCTGCCTCTCTGCCTCTCTCTCTCTGCCTCTCTCTCTCTGCATCTCTCTCTCTCTCTCTGCATCTCTCTCTCTGCCTCTCTCTCTCTCTCTCTGCATCTCTCTCTCTCTCTGCCTTCTCTCTCTCTCTCTCTGCCATCTCTCTCTCTCTCTGCCATCTCTCTCTCTCTGCCTCTCTGCATCTCTCTCTCTCTGCCTCTCTCTCTCTGCCTTCTCTCTCTCTCTGCGCCTCTCTCTCTCTCTGCCTTCTCTCTCTCTCTCTCTGTGAATGCTGTGAAGAGAGAGGGAAGATAGAGAAGGGTGAGGAAGGTATAGCTGGGATAAGGGAACAAGAGAGAGGGGTGAAGAGAGACTACGTTTGAGAGGTAGGGGGAAAATGACTGCAAAAAAATAACCTAAAAAAATGATAAATAAAATACATTAAAAGGAAGGTTGTGACATCCAATGCCTGTCTGCATGAGGCTGATGCCACACAAGCGCTTGCTTTGTTTTGAATATTGTTGTCTTGTTTTGCATTGTTGTCTTGCTGTTTGTCTTTGTCTATTTTTGGGTCGTTGGCAAATCGTGTGTTTGGTTGGCTCAGAAGGGGGGGTCTTTGATGGGGTGGCCTGGCGGTTGGGAGCGTTGGGCCGGTGGCCGAGAGGTCGCTGGTTCGGGTCCCCGAGTCGGCTGGGTGGGGGGGGATCTGTCGATGTGCCCTTGACCGGGGAGCTTGACCCAGGTTGCTCCAGTGGGTTGCTCTGGATGGGAGCGTCTGCTAGATGACTGAAATGTAATGTAAATGTTGAGCGGCTTCACTGTAGGTGGATTGTATGTATAAAATAAAGAGTTTGAGAAAGAGTTGGTTATTGGAGAAAGATGGGTGAGAAGGAAGTGAGAGTTAAAAAGAGAAAGGTTGTGTCTTAGCAGCTGTTTTGTATTATTTTTAGAAACAGATAATACATTATGGTTGTTATGTTAGTAAGCCTCACCATATTTGTGTTTTAGCCTGGGGGAAGAGGAGGAGGAGGAGGGGGAGGGAGGGAGGAGAGGAGAGGAGGAAGGGAAATCTATGATACATGTGACGTTCTTAGGAAAAGAAAGGAGTGAGAAAAGGAGAGACACAGGGAGTAAATATGCTGAGAAAAAAGCGTTTTTCGCTCCCTGTGCTTGCAGCGCCAAAGCCCCTCCCCCTCTGGCGTGTGTGTGTGTTTTCAGTCGGAGGTTATGTAAAGGTAATTCACACACTACGGAGATTGAAGGTACAGAGCGCAGCGTTGCAATGTCGTTTTAAGTCACAATACGCTCCGGCATTCGACATACTTTTGTACTGTCTGAATATTGAGACGCGCCGTATCATTCCTTCCGCAGCGGTGGGGGCAGTGTTGTCTCTTTGTTCCTTGATCTGGTCTATAGGCTATTTGTCAAACTAACCTATGTTGCATTGATAACCAAATATAATCTCAGCGGCTGTTCAAACAGTAAACCAAACAACAAGAATCCACCCAAAAAGGTATTTTGTTTGATACCAGTGATTCCAGGCTATTGTGAAATGGCAGAACCTGGTGTAGCTGGCTAGCCATCTGCTTTTTCTCTGTGACCAAAAACATGTTCCATTTTAGCTGATATCGGAATGAATACACAAGCATCGTATTAAACTGGGATAATGTTTTAGGTTGCATTGTCGAGTAGAATAATATTTGACAGGGCCTATTTTTAAAAAAAAATCATAAATCTGATTATTTCACTTGGAGATGTGGGAAGCTAAAAAGGCTAGCTAGCTTGCTATGTTTTTAGCCAGGCTAAAGCCAGCTAGCCAGGCTGCCAGCTAGCTACCACCAGGGTTGCCAGGGAAAGCTGACATTTCTAGCCCAATGACTACTCAACCCACCCAAAAGGCAAAAAAATTTGTCCCCCATAAAAAAATTCTCAGCAGGAGAGGAGTTGCCATATCTATACAATGAAGGCTTTTTCCATAACGTTATCGGGCTTTTTCCATAACGTTATCGAGCCAATTAAGAAGGAATATCATAGTAACTTGTAACGACGTTAAAGGCAAAATTCGGGTTTCCTCAAAATACAAATTATTACAAGCTATGACATAATACAGGAATTTGAATATGTGGCTAGAGAAAATATCATTTGCCCTTATTAAACTCGCCAGATCATTTTCCATCAATGGATGTCGATTTAACTCGTTTGACTGCTATGATTAAGCAATAAGGCACAAGGGGGTGTGGTATATGGCTGTTCTTAAGCACGACGCAACGCTGAGTGCCCTGATACAGCCGTTAGCTGTAGTATATTGGCCATATACCACAAACCCCCGGGGTGCCTTACTGCTATTATAAACTGGTTAGCAATGTAATTAGAACAGTAAAAATTAATGTTTTCTCTCTCAGTCCACGTCATGCAAAACACACACTCAAAGCCTTTGCCTAAGATTTAACCCTTTCTAAAGGTGTGTCTGAGAGATGGTGGGTGGTGCTTCGCCGCGTGCCGCGTAATATGAGTTTGTCTCCTGCTGTTTCTTTCTTTCCTGTTCCCCCTCCCTCTCTTTCCCCCTCCCTCTCTTTCCCCCTCCCTCTCTTGCCCCCCTCCCTCTCTTGCCCCCTCCCTTTCTTGCCCCCTCCCTTTCTTGCCCCCTCCCTCTCTTGCCCCCTCCCTTCTTTGTTCGCTCCATCCCTCCTCTGTGAGCCACTGCACCATGTTCGATACAAAGAGCAGAGGACTCCAGCGTGACACTAGTATGGGAGCTACCTCTACGCTACGTAGCAACACGCCAACCCATTAATCATCCCACATGGAAATGCTACCGCTACGCGTATTTGGATAACGGCTAGGCTACACTATGCTATGCTAATTCAGAGCATAAATCAATATGGAAATGCTAATGTCGGCTAATTGTTGAGCGGTGTGGAAATATTATGCAGCTGAGGAGCCTGGCGCTACGCTAATCGTCAGTAATCAGGAGAGCTGTCAGGGGGTTTGACTGCCAGGAGGACGGTGTGTGTGTGTGTGTATACAAGCGCGCACACGCATGCGTGTTTTTTCTCTGGTCTTATTGTTTTTCATTTCAACCTTATCCTTTGACATTGAGGATGGTGTGTGTTTTAATAATGTGTGTGTGTGTTTTGTTGCAAACAGGCATACCGGTATGTGCAATGTCGTAGCTGAAGTGAACACACTGTGTGTAGCAGATGTTAGACAGTGTGTGTGTGTGTGTGTAGCAGATGTTAGACTGTGTGTGTGTAGCAGATGTTAGACTGTGTGTGTGTAGCAGATGTTAGACAGTGTGTGTGTGTGTGTGTGTGTGTAGCAGATGTTAGACTGTGTGTGTGTAGCAGATGTTAGACTGTGTGTGTAGCAGATGTTAGACTGTGTGTGTGTGTGTGTGTGTAGCAGATGTTAGACTGTGTGTGTGTAGCAGATGTTAGACTGTGTGTGTGTAGCAGATGTTAGACTGTGTGTGTGTAGCAGATGTTAGACTGTGTGTGTGTAGCAGATGTTAGACTGTGTGTGTGTAGCAGATGTTAGACTGTGTGTGTGTAGCAGATGTTAGACAGTGTGTGTGTGTGTGTGTGTAGCAGATGTTAGACTGTGTGTGTGTAGCAGATGTTAGACTGTGTGTGTAGCAGATGTTAGACTGTGTGTGTGTAGCAGATGTTAGACTGTGTGTGTGTAGCAGATGTTAGACAGTGTGTGTGTGTGTGTGTGTGTGTGTGTAGCAGATGTTAGACTGTGTGTGTGTAGCAGATGTTAGACTGTGTGTGTGTAGCAGATGTTAGACTGTGTGTGTGTAGCAGATGTTAGACTGTGTGTGTGTGTGTAGCAGATGTTAGACTGTGTGTGTGTAGCAGATGTTAGACTGTGTGTGTGTAGCAGATGTTAGACTGTGTGTGTGTAGCAGATGTTAGACTGTGTGTGTGTAGCAGATGTTAGACTGTGTGTGTGTAGCAGATGTTAGACTGTGTGTGTGTAGCAGATGTTAGACTGTGTGTGTGTAGCAGATGTTAGACTGTGTGTGTGTAGCAGATGTTAGACTGTGTGTGTGTAGCAGATGTTAGACTGTGTGTGTGTAGCAGATGTTAGACTGTGTGTGTGTAGCAGATGTTAGACTGTGTGTGTAGCAGATGTTAGACTGTGTGTGTGTAGCAGATGTTAGACTGTGTGTGTGTAGCAGATGTTAGACAGTGTGTGTGTGTGTGTGTGTGTAGCAGATGTTAGACTGTGTGTGTGTAGCAGATGTTAGACTGTGTGTGTGTAGCAGATGTTAGACTGTGTGTGTGTAGCAGATGTTAGACTGTGTGTGTGTGTGCAGATGTTAGACTGTGTGTGTGTAGCAGATGTTAGACTGTGTGTGTGTGTAGCAGATGTTAGACTGTGTGTGTGTGTAGCAGATGTTAGACTGTGTGTGTGTAGCAGATGTTAGACTGTGTGTGTAGCAGATGTTAGACTGTGTGTGTGTAGCAGATGTTAGACTGTGTGTGTGTAGCAGATGTTAGACGTGTGTGTGTGTAGCAGATGTTAGACTGTGTGTGTGTAGCAGATGTTAGACGTGTGTGTGTAGCAGATGTTAGACTGTGTGTGTGTAGCAGATGTTAGACTGTGTGTGTGTAGCAGATGTTAGACAGTGTGTGTGTGTGTGTAGCAGATGTTAGACTGTGTGTGTGTAGCAGATGTTAGACTGTGTGTGTGTAGCAGATGTTAGACTGTGTGTGTGTGTAGCAGATGTTAGACTGTGTGTGTGTGTGTAGCTGATGTGTGTGTGTAGCAGATGTTAGACGGTGTGTGTGTGTGTAGCAGATGTTAGACTGTGTGTGTGTAGCAGATGTTAGACTGTGTGTGTAGCAGATGTTAGACTGTGTGTGTGTAGAAGATGTTAGAGTGTGTGTGTGTTGCAGATGTTAGACGTGTGTGTGTGTGTGTGTAGCAGATGTTAGACTGTGTGTGTGTAGCAGATGTTAGACTGTGTGTGTGTAGCAGATGTTAGACTGTGTGTGTGTAGCAGATGTTAGACTGTGTGTGTGTAGCAGATGTTAGACTGTGTGTGTGTAGCAGATGTTAGACAGTGTGTGTGTGTGTAGCAGATGTTAGACTGTGTGTGTGTAGCAGATGTTAGACTGTGTGTGTAGCAGATGTTAGACTGTGTGTGTAGCAGATGTTAGACTGTGTGTGTGTAGCAGATGTTAGACAGTGTGTGTGTGTGTGTGTAGCAGATGTTAGACTGTGTGTGTGTAGCAGATGTTAGACTGTGTGTGTGTAGCAGATGTTAGACTGTGTGTGTGTGTGTAGCAGATGTTAGACTGTGTGTGTGTGTGTGTAGCAGATGTTAGACTGTGTGTGTGTAGCAGATGTTAGACTGTGTGTGTGTGTGTGTAGCAGATGTTAGACTGTGTGTGTGTAGCAGATGTTAGACAGTGTGTGTGTGTGTGTGTGTAGCAGATGTTAGACTGTGTGTGTGTAGCAGATGTTAGACTGTGTGTGTAGCAGATGTTAGACTGTGTGTGTGTGTGTGTGTAGCAGATGTTAGACTGTGTGTGTGTAGCAGATGTTAGACTGTGTGTGTGTAGCAGATGTTAGACTGTGTGTGTAGCAGATGTTAGACTGTGTGTGTGTAGCAGATGTTAGACTGTGTGTGTAGCAGATGTTAGACTGTGTGTGTGTAGCAGATGTTAGACTGTGTGTGTGTGTGTGTGTAGCAGATGTTAGACTGTGTGTGTGTGTAGCAGATGTTAGACTGTGTGTGTGTGTGTGTAGCAGATGTTAGACTGTGTGTGTGTGTGGTTATATAGCAGGTTTTGTTAGGACTCTTGCTGTGTTATTGAGGCAGTTGTGTTAAGTCCTGAAGCTACATGTATGCTGGTGTGTGTGTGTGTGTGTTCTTGTGCATGCAGATGTGTGTATTCTGACAACATTTCCCGTCTCTTGTCTACAGGTTACAGATGATATATGGGCGTTTTGATGAAGCGTTGAATTCTGGGAACATGGCGCTTAGCCCCAGTCACGGTGAGTCCCTCCTTCTCTTCTTCGCTTTTTCTCTCTGATGTTTGTCCCTTTTTGCACCATATGGGGCCTGACTGATCGTGTGTGTGTGGGGGGCTTCAGCTCTCTGGTGTCTGGTTGGACAAGATCCCTGCCTAGCAACACCAGAACTGCTGCTCTTATCTGGCAGTTGGGCTGTTGTCTGTAGTTTGGTTGTGGAGATGTAGTTTGGTTGTATAGGCAAGTTCTAAGCTAGTTAGTTTGGTTTTGACATTGTAGTTAGGTTGTGGAGATGTAGTTTGGTTGTATAGGCAAGTTCTAAGCTAGTTAGTTTGGTTTTGACATTGTAGTTAGGTTGTGGAGTTGTAGTTTGGTTGTGTAGGCAAGTTCTAAGCTAGTTAGTTTGGTTTTGACATTGTAGTTAGGTTGTGGAGTTGTAGTTTGGTTGTATAGGCAAGTTCTAAGCTAGTTAGTTTGGTTTTGACATTGTAGTTAGGTTGTGGAGTTGTAGTTTGGTTGTGTAGGCAAGTTCTAAGCTAGTTAGTTTGGTTTTGACATTGTAGTTAGGTTGTGGAGATGTAGTTTGGTTGTATAGGCAAGTTCTAAGCTAGTTAGTTTGGTTTTGACATTGTAGTTAGGTTGTGGAGTTGTAGTTTGGTTGTGTAGGCAAGTTCTAAGCTAGTTAGTTTGGTTTTGACATTGTAGTTAGGTTGTGGAGTTGTAGTTTGGTTATAAAGATGTGCAGTTGTAGTCTACCGTTTCTATTTTATTAGTTGTTTTGTAATCTGTCTGTTCCTTAGTCAGTCTCTACTGTCACACCCTGGCTCTGGGGACTCGATATGTTGAGCCAGGGTGTGTAGATTCTATGTGTTGGTGTTCTGGGTTGTAGATTCTAGTGGTTGAATTTCTATGTTGGCCAGAGTGGTTCTCAATCAGAGGCAACGAGTGTCAGCTGTTGCTGGTTGTCTCTGATTGGGAACCACATTTAGACAGGCTGTTTTCCCACAGTAGTTGTGGGATCTTGTTCCAGTGTGGTTTGTGTTAGTACCGTTGGACTTCACGTATCGTTTGTTGTTTTCGTGTGTACACTTAATAAAATAAGTATGTTTGCCTTCAACGCTGCGCCTTGGTCCTCTTCCTTCGACGATCGTGACATCTACACTGTCTGTTTATCCTGAGGGGATCACAGAGGGGGTTAGAGGTGGGGTGTGAGGGTACGGTTGCTATAATACCGTCTCCAGTTGCAGCATGGCCCGATTGGGTTTAACCCCTGGACGCCGAAGGGTTTCAGTTCAGATCCCTCCAGAGAGGCCAGTGAGCTTTGGGCCCCTGATCTACATACAGAGACACTGAAAGGTCAGACGTACCTCTCATTCTGTCCCATTCTGTGTGTGTATGGAGAAACTCTGTTTTCCCCCAAAGCTCCGACCTGAGGACAGAACACATTCTATCAGCCAAACACAGCACACACATTTAGCCAATCAGACCACAGAAAGCAGGAGGCAGCCAGAGTGCAAGCCACACACTCAAATCACAGAACACTAGAGAGAGAGAGCTGGATGATGATACTATACACTGTTACTATACACTGTTACTATACACTGTTACTATACACACTGTTACTATACACTGTTACTATACACACTGTTACTATACACTGTTACTATACACACTGTTACTATACACTGTTTCCTCTCTCTCTCTCTCTCTCTCTCTCTCTCCACCTCTCTCTCTCTCTCTCTCTACCTCTCTCTCTCTCTCTACCTCTCTCTCTCGCTCTCTCTCTCCCCCTCTTACTCTCTCTCTCGCTCTCTGTTTGTAGGTCAGGTGTGTGTGTAGGTAGGTCACTGGGTGTCCTTGGTGAGAGAGGTTTTTATTTAAGACTGTTAGACTGGCTTTGGGACTGAAACTCACATTTAGCGTGTGTCTGTGAGAGAGATAAGTGTCACTGGCTTCTCCCTCTGTCTCTCCCTGACCTGGAAATAGAATGGCTCAGTGTTTCATCTCCTTGTTTCCTCTCCTCATCTCCTTGTTTCCTCTCCTCATCTCCTTGTCTCCAAGTCCCACAGATTTCCATCGTATTGCGTCCATCTCCAAAACGAAGACAACCAAGGAGAATCATCCTTCATCATAGTACTGTATTTAAACATATAGTTATGGCATTTTACAGCAGTATTGCTATCAAGGCATGTCCAAGGCATGTCCGGCTACACTTTTCGGTATTTATTTATATATAGCCTTGTCAAATACTATGGCATATTGGCTTCGTAATGCTGTTCATATTTGTAAGTGTGTAGTGTGGAGCCAGACGGCTTGTATGAATTGGAGTGAAATGCTTTTGTTTCTAGCTCCAACAGTGCAGTAATATCTAGCTAAATGCTTGTGTTTCTAGCTCCAACAGTGCAGTAATATCTAGCTAAATGCTTGTGTTTCTAGCTCCAACAGTGCAGTAATATCTAGCTAAATGCTTGTGTTTCTAGCTCCAACAGTGCAGTAATACCTAGCTAAATGCTTGTGTTTCTAGCTCCAACAGTGCAGTAATATCTAGCTAAATGCTTGTGTTTCTAGCTCCAACAGTGCAGTAATATCTAGCTAAATGCTTGTGTTTCTAGTTCCAACAGTCCTGTAATATCTAGAAATAAAAACTACACATAATCCTGATAAATACAAAAAATATATAAATATCAGAACAAGCGATGTCCGAGACTGGAATATAAATATACATATAATGTTGTGTAAAGACCTTCTGGACAGTATATGGATAGAAAAGGTGTGTACTGCAGTAGTTATATAGGATGAGCCTTTACTAGAATACAGTATATACATATAAAGTGGGTGAAACAGTATGTAAACATTATTAAAGTGACCAGTGTTCAATGACTATGTACATAGAGCAGCAGTCTCTAAGGTGCAGGGTAGAGTACCGGGTGGTAGCCGGGTAGAGTACCGGGTGGTAGCCGGGTAGAGTACCGGGTGGTAGCCGGGTAGTAACAGTCTCTAAGGTGCAGGGTAGAGTGCCGGGTAGTAGCCGGCTAGTAACAGTCTCTAAGGTGCAGGGTAGAGTACCGGGTGGTAGCTGGGTAGAGTACCGGGTGGTAGCCGGCTAGTAACAGTCTCTAAGGTGCAGGGTAGAGTGCCGGGTAGTAACAGTCTCTAAGGTGCAGGGTAGAGTACCGGGTGGTAGCCGGGTAGAGTACCGGGTGGTAGCCGGCTAGTAACAGTCTCTAAGGTGCAGGGTAGAGTACCGGGTGGTAGCCGGCTAGTAACAGTCTCTAAGGTGCAGGGTAGAGTACCGGGTGGTAGCCGGGTAGAGTACCGGGTGGTAGCCGGCTAGTAACAGTCTCTAAGGTGCAGGGTAGAGTACCGGGTGGTAGCCGGCTAGTAACAGTCTCTAAGGTGCAGGGTAGAGTACCGGGTGGTAGCCGGCTAGTAACAGTCTCTAAGGTGCAGGGTAGAGTACCGGGTGGTAGCCGGCTAGTTACAGTCTCTAAGGTGCAGGGTAGAGTACCGGGTTGTAGCCGGCTAGTAACAGTCTCTAAGGTGCAGGGTAGAGTACCGGGTGGTAGCCGGCTAGTAACAGTGACTTAGTTCAGGGCAGGGAACTGGGCGTAGGCCGGCTAGTGGTAACTGTTTAACAGTCTGATGGCCTGGAGATAGAAGCTGTTTATCAGTCTCTCAGTCCCAGCTTTGATGCACCTGTACTGTCCCGGCCTTCTAGATGGTAGTGGGGTGAACAGGCTGTGGCTCGGGTGGCTGAGGTCCTTGATGATCTTCTTTGCCTTCCTGTGACACCGGGTGCTGTAGATGTCCTGGAGGGCAGGCAGTGTGCCCCTGGTGATGCGTTGGGCTGACCACACCACCCTCTGGAGAGCCCTGCGGTTGTGGATGGTGAATTGCCGTACCAGGCGGTGATACAGCCCGACAGGATGCTCTCAATGATGCATCTGTAGAAGTTTGTGAGGGTATTAAGGGCCAAGACAAATGTTTTCAGCCTCACAGTGGTGTTTGTGTGTGTGCACTATGGGTGCTTATGTTGATGTGACAGAGCTGTGAATAATTGTGATGTAGCCTACTGTAGCCTACTGACCTCACCTCCTCCTTTTTTTCACATTAAGGTTCACAAACACCAAACCGTTATTCCAGTTTCCCTCTGTCCAGAGCCCATTCTCTGAAGTATGCCCATCCCCTCACTCTAAAAGCATTAGATTGGTATAAGCATGGACTAGAGGGAGTTTTCACCAGCTACTGTAGCGTGGTCCTCTGTAGCTCAGCTGGTAGAGCACGGCGCTTGTAACGCCAAGGTAGTGGGTTCGATCCCCGGGACCACCCATACACAAAAATGTATGCACGCATGACTGTAAGTCGCTTTGGATAAAAGCGTCTGCTAAATGGCATTATTATTATTATTATTATTATTATTATTATTATTGAAGAGGCGCTGTTGCGCATTCTTCACCACATGGTCTGTGTGAAAGGACCATTTCAGGTCATCCGTTATGTGCACGCCGAGGAACTTGAAGCTTTTGACCCTCTCCACTGCGGCCCCGTCGATGTGGATGGGGGCGTGCTCTCTCTGCTGTCTCCTGTAAACCACGATCAGCTCCTTCGTTATGTTGATGGAGAGGTTATTTTCCTGGTACCACTCCGCCAAGGCTCTCACCTCCTCCCTGAAGGCTGTCTCATCGCTGTTGGTACACAGTGTTGTGGGCAGTCAGTGTGTTCTGTCTGTCTGTAGTCTAGTGATATAGCTGTCTGTCTTTGTTTTTGTTGTCTGTATTTCACAGATAAAGGCTAGTGCTGCCGCCCAGTTGACACACAAACACATTTGGCAGAACATTGTAAAAATGCCAGTGTTTTGTGTGTCTGTGGGATGGCTGTGTGCGCGCGCTTGCGTGCAGGCTTTTTTACATTGCTCCACCAAATGTGTTGCTGGGTGGCATTTTTTGGTCTGTGTGTGTGACTACTGTGTGAGGTTCTCAGAATGTGGATTATATTCGCTGCGTGGGAATAACTCTGGGATAATTCTCACATGGATTGGGGACTGTGTATGAGTGCCTCTGTGTGTTTTTGGTTTTTGTATCTGAAATGTGTTTTGGATTAGGGACTGGGGAGTGTGTGTTTTCGCAAATGTTAAAATGGGTTTATTCCTGCCTGAGCAGCCACTAGATAGGTGGGTTATAACTGAGCCTCAAAGTCAGTCAGTCTCTCTCTCTCTCTCTCTCTCTCTCTCTCTCTCTCTCTCTCTCTCTCTCTCTCTCTCTCTCTCTCTCTCTCTCTCTCTCTTTCTCTCTCCCTGTCTCTCTCTCTGTCTCTCTCTTCTTTCCTTCTGTCTATTTGACTCTGAAATGGAGGGAATCTCTTGCAGCCGTATCCACGGCAACACTCCTCAGTGCACAGTGGTGTTTGTGTGTGTGCACTATGGGTGCTTATGTTGATGTGACAGAGCTGTGAATAATTGTGATGTAGCCTACTGACCTCACCTCCTCCTTTTTTTCACATTAAGGTTCACAAACACCAAACCGTTATTCCAGTTTCCCTCTGTCCAGAGCCCATTCTCTGAAGTATGCCCATCCCCTCACTCTAAAAGCATTAGATTGGTATAAGCATGGACTAGAGGGAGTTTTCACCAGCTACTGTAGCGTGACTGTAATCCTACCTAGAGAGGGCAGAGAGTACTAATACTAGACCCTCCGAGCCGTGTGTGTGTGTGTAGGTGTGTAGGTGGGGTTAGTGATGGTTATGTATCACTGCTCTTCTCCCCAGAGGATATGGTCTCAACAGGTCGTCATGGCAACCTGGGCAGTCTGCTCACCATGAATGATCTCTCTTCCCTCGCTCGTTTTTTTTATCTCTCTCTCTCCGTCTACCCTTAAAATAAATCCCGCTATGCCCTCCGACGAACCATCAAACAGGCAAAGAGTCAATACAGGACTAAGATTGAATCGTACTACACCGGCTCTGACGCTCGTCGGATGTGGCGGTGCTTGAAAACTATTACAGACTACAAAGGGAAGCACAGCCGCGAGCTGCCCAGAGACACAAGCCTACCAGACGAGCTAAATCACTTCTATGCTCGCTTCGAGGCAAGCAACACTGAAGCATACATGAGAGCATCAGCTGTTCTGGATGACTATGTGATCACGCTCTCCGTAGCCGATGAGAGTAATACTTTTAAGCAGGTCAACATTCACAAGGCCGCAGGGCCAGACGGATTACCAGGACGTGTACTCCGAGCATGTGCTGACCAACTGGCAAGTGTCTTCACTGACATTTTCAACATGTCCCTGACTGAGTCTGTAATACCAACATGTTTCAAGCAGACCACCATAGACCCTGTGCCCAAGAACACTAAGATAACCTGCCTAAATGACTACCGACCCATAGCACTCACGTCTGTAGCCATGAAGTGCTTTGAAAGGCTGGTCATGGCTCACATCAACACCATTATCCCAGAAACCCTAGACCCACTCCAATTTGCATACCGCCCCAACAGATTCACAGATGATTAAATCTCTATTGCACTCCACACTGCCCTTTCCCACCTGGACAAGAGGGACACCTACGTGAGAATGCTAATCATTGACTACAGCTCAGCATTCAACACCATAGTGCCCTCAAAGTAATAATAATAATAATAATATGCCATTTAGCAGACGCTTTTATCCAAAGCGACTTACAGTCATGCGTGCACACATTTTTTTGTGCATTGGTGGTCCCGGGGATCGAACCCACTACCTTGGCGTTACAAGCGCCGTGCTCTACCAGCTGAGCTACAGAGGGACCACGGCTCAAAGCTCATCACTAAGGCAAGGACCCTGGGACTAAACACCTCCCTCTGCAACTGGATCCTGGACTTCCTGACGGGCTGCCTCCAGGTGGTAAGGGTAGGTAACAACACATCTGCCACGCTGATCCTCAACACGGGGGCCCCTCAGGGGTGCGTGCTCAGTCCCCCCTGTACTCCCTGTTCACCCATGACTGCATGGCCAGGCACGACTCCAACACCATCCATTAAGTTTGCAGACGACACAACCGTGGTAGACCTGATCACCGACAATGATTAGACAGCCCATAGGGAGGAGGTCAGAGACCTGGCCGTGTGGTGCCAGGATAACAACCTCTCCCTCAACATGATCAAGACAAAGGAGATGATTGTGGACTACAGGGGGAAAAAAGTGGACTGAGCACGCCTCCATTCTCATTGACGGGGCTGTAGTGCAACAGGTTGAGAGCTTCAAGTTCCTTGGTGTCCACATCACCAACAAACACACCAAGACAGTCATGAAAAGGGCACGACAAAGCCTATTCCCCCTCAGGAGACTAAAAAGATTTGGCATGGGTCCTCAGATCCTCAAAAAGTTATACAGCTGCACCATCGAGAGCATCCTGACTGGTTGCATCCCCGCCTGGTATGGCAACTGCTCGGCCTCTGACCGCAAGGCACTACAGAGGGTAGTGCGTACGGCCCAGTACATCACTGGGGCCAAGCTTCCTGCCATCCAGGACCTCTATACCAGGCGGTGTCAGAGGAAGGCCCTAAAAATGGTCAGACTCCAGCCACCCTAGTCATAGACTGTTCTCTCTGCTACCGCACGGCAAGTGGTACCGGAGCGCCAAGTCTAGGTCCAAAAGGCTTCTTAACAGCTTCTACCCCCCAAGCCATAAGACTCCTGAACAGCTAATCATGGCTACCCGGACTATTTGCAATGCCCCCCCACCACACCCCAACCCAACCCCCTCTTTTACGCTGCAAATAAAAATGTATTTTCTTTTCTTTCTCTCTCCCTCATTTTCCCACCCTCTCTATAGCTCCCTTTACCTCTCTCTGTCTCTGTCTCTCTCTTCTCTTCCCTCTCCCCCCCGCCAGAGACTCGCCCTCCCAAGGGGGCTGACTAGACAAAAGCTTGATATGCTAACAGTGACTATGTTTATGTATCACTGTTACAGCGCTGCTGTTAACTAATGATTAGCATCTGGCATAAACTTAATGACTCAATAAACACCAGTTGATATGTTGTTTTATAGAAAATAAAAATGGACTGTGCTCTAAATTCAATAACTAATTAATTGACTGTGTGCATTTACAAGGATACTTGGTTGGGATATTCTTTTCGTGGTTTGGTTTTGATTAGTGACATCTTGTCGTCTTTTTTGGCATTTAACTATGCAGTTAACCCGCTCCAGGGAAGTCTCAAGTTCCAGCAAGATACTGCAAGAATTTGCAGACTCACGGATACGGAACCTCAGAAATAAATGATCCGGTCACGGATCAGGAGCCACTCCCTATAGAAAGAGTTATAGAGTTGTTATAGGGGTGTCATAAGGGATTATAGAGTTGTTATAGGGGTGTCATAAGGGATTATAGAGTTGTTATAGGGGTGTCATAAGGGATTATAGAGTTGTTATAGGGGTGTCATAAGGGATTATAGAGTTGTTATAGGGGTGTCATAAAGGATTATAGAGTTGTTATAGGGGTGTCATAAGGGATTATAGAGTTGTTATAGGGGGTGTCATAAGGGATTATAGAGTTGTTATAGGGGTGTCATAAGGGATTATAGAGTTGTTATAGGGGTGTCATAAGGGATTATAGAGTTGTTATAGGGGTGTCATAAGGGATTATAGAGTTGTTATAGGGGTGTCATAAGGGATTATAGAGTTGTTATAGGGGTGTCATAAGGGATTATAGAGTTGTCATAGGGGTTTCATAAGGTATTATAGAGTTGTTATAGGGGTGTCATAAGGGATTATAGAGTTGTTATAGGGGTGTCATAAGGGATTATAGAGTTGTTATAGGGGTTTCATAAGGTATTATAGAGTTGTTATAGGGGTGTCATAAGGTATTATAGAGTTGTTATAGGGGTGTCATAAGGGATTATAGAGTTGTTATAGGGGTGTCATAAGGGATTATAGAGTTGTTATAGGGGTGTCATAAGGGATTATAGAGTTGTTATAGGGGTGTCATAAGGGATTATAGAGTTGTCATAGGGGTTTCATAAGGTATTATAGAGTTGTTATAGGGGTGTCATAAGGTATTATAGAGTTGTTATAGGGGTGTCATAAGGGATTATAGAGTTGTTATAGGGGTGTCATAAGGGATTATAGAGTTGTTATAGGGGTGTCATAAGGGATTATAGAGTTGTTATAGGGGTGTCATAAGGGATTATAGAGTTGTTATAGGGGTGTCATAAGGGATTATAGAGTTGTTATAGGGGGTGTCATAAGGGATTATAGAGTTGTTATAGGGGTGTCATAAGGGATTATAGAGTTGTTATAGGGGTGTCATAAGGGATTATAGAGTTGTTATAGGGGTGTCATAAGGGATTATAGAGTTGTTATAGGGGTGTCATAAGGGATTATAGAGTTGTTATAGGGGTGTCATAAGGGATTATAGAGTTGTTATAGGGGTGTCATAAGGGATTATAGAGTTATAGGGGTTTCATAAGGGATTTTAGTTGTTATAGGGGTGTCATAAGGGATTATAGAGTTGTCATAAGGGACTATAGAGTTGTCATAGGGGTTTCATAAGGGATTATATAGTTGTCATAGGGGTGTTTTAAGGGATTATAGAGTTGTTATAGGGGTGTCATAAGGGATTATAGAGTTGTCATAGGGGTGTCATAAGGGATTATAGAGTTGTTATAGGGGTGTCATAAGGGATTATAGAGTTGTTATAGGGGTGTCATAAGGGATTATAGAGTTGTCATAGGGGTTTCATAAGGGATTATAGAGTTGTTATAGGGGATTCTGCAGTTTCTCTCATTAACTCCCTAAAGTCGATGTCAACACGGAAATGTAATTAGCATAATAAAAATCCCCATAAACAGTTGTCCGTGTAAGATAAAGATATGGTGTTGTTTTTTTTTGCATTGGATGGGTCTCAATCCACCGCTTCCGCCTATGTCGCACTTCCACATCTGCGGTGACAGAGCTAGAGTGGTGTTTGTCAGACCATGAGACATCCCGAAAATCGGTCTTCTCACAAAATCGTCTGTAGTGTCCGACCGGCTTGGTCTATAAACTATTATGACCCCTCTATGGAAAGATGAGACTCTCACGAATACGTGAGGACGCCCACGGGCCTCACAAGACTCGTCTGAAGGTCCCCCGGTACCAGTTGAAAATAAATAAATGGAGGTATATATGAAGACTGTTTTTGTGCCACCAATTGTGCAAGTTCTCCCACTTAAAAAGATGAGGCCTAACCCTAACCCTAATTTTCATCATAGGTACACGTCAACTATGACAGACAAAATGGAAGAAAAAAAAATCCAGAAAATCACATTGTAGGATTTTTAATGAATTTATTTGCAAATTATGGTGGAAAATAAGTATTTGGTCAATAACAAAAGTTTCTCAATACTTTGTTATATACCCTTTGTTGGCAATGACGCAGGTCAAACGTTTTCTGTAAATCTTCACAAGGTTTTCACACACTGTTTCTGGTATTTTGGGCCATTCCTCCATGCAGATCTCATTTTACATTTACATTTTAGTCATTTTAGTGACTCGTGAGGGAGCTTGTTCCACCATTGGGGTGCCAGAGCAGCGAACAGTTTTGACTGGGCTGAGCGGGAACTATGCTTCCGCAGAGGAAGGGGAGCCAGCAGGCCAGAGGTGGATGAACGCAATGCCCTCGGTTTGGGTGTAGGGACTGATCAGAGCCCGAAGGTACAGAGGTGCCGTCCCCTCACTGCTCCATAGGCAAGCACCATGGTCTTGTAGCGGATGCGAGCTTCAACTGGAAGCCAGTGGAGTGTGCGGAGGAGGGGGGTGACGGAGAGAACTTGGGAAGGTTGAACACCAGACGGGCTGCGGCATTCTGGATGAGTTGTAGGGGTTTAATGGCACAGGCAGGGGAGGCCAGCCAACAGCGAGTTGCAGTAGTCCAGACGGGAGATGACAAGTGCCTGGATTAGGACCTGTGCCGCTTCCTGTGTAAGGCAGGGGTCGTACTCTCCGAATGTTGTAGAGCATGAACCTGCAGGAGCGGGTCACCGCCTTGATGTTGGCGGGAGAACGACAGGGTGTTGTCCAGGGTCACGCCTAGGCTCTTCGCGACTCTGGGAGGAGGACACAGTGGAGTTGTCAACCGTGATGGCGAGATCATGGAACGGGCAGTCCTTCCCCGGGAGGAAGAGCAGCTCCGTCTTGCCAGGGTTCAGCTTGAGGTGGTGATCCGTCATCCATACTGATATGTCTGCCAGACATGCAGAGATGCGATTCGCCACCTGGTTATCAGAAGGGGGAAAGGAGAAGATTAGTTGTGTATCGTCAGCGTAGCAATGATAGGAGAGGCCATGTGAGGATATGACAGAGCCAAGTGACTTGGTGTATAGGGAGAAAAGGAGAGGGCCTAGAACTGAGCCCTGGGGGACACCAGTGGTGAGAGCACGTGGTGCGGAGACAGCTTCGCCACGCCACTTGGTAGGAGCGACCGGTCAGGTAGGACGCAATCCAGGAGTGAGCCGCGCCGGAGATGCCCAGCTCGGAGAGGGTGGAGAGGAGGATCTGATGGTTCACAGTATCAAAGGCAGCAGACAGGTCTAGAAGGACAAGAGCAGAGGAGAGAGAGTTAGCTTTAGCAGTGCGGAGAGCCTCCGTGACACAGAGAAGAGCAGTCTCAGTTGAATGACCAGTCCTGAAACCTGACTGGTTTGGATCAAGAAGGTCATTCTGAGAGAGATAGCAAGAGAGTTGGCTAAAGACGGCACGCTCAATAGTTTTGGAAAGAAAAGAAAGAAGGGATACTGGTCTGTAGTTGTTGACATCAGTGGGATCGAGTGTTGGTTTCTTGAGAAGGGGAGCAACTCTCGCTCTCTTGAAGACGGAAGGGACATGGCCAGCGGTCAAGGATGAGTTGATCAGCGAGGTGAGGTAGGGGAGAAGGTCACCGGAGATGGTCTGGAGAAGAGAGGAGGGGATGGGGTCAAGCGGGCAGGTTGTTGGGCGGCCTGCAGTCACAAGTCGCAGGATTTTATCTGGAGAGAGAGGGGAGAAAAAGAAGTCAAAAGCATAGGGTAGGGCAGTGAGTAGGGACCAGCAGTGTCATTAGACTTAACAAACGAGGATCGAATGTCGTCAACCTTCTTTTTCAAAGTGGTTGACGAAGTCATCCACAGAGAGAGAGGAGGGGGGGCGGGGGGGAGGATTCAGGAGGGAGGAAAATGTGGCAAAGAGCTTCCTAGGGTTAGAGGCAGATGCTTGGAATTTAGAGTGGTAGAAAGTGGCCTTAGCAGCAGAAACAGATGAAGAAAATGTAGAGAGGAGGGAGTGAAAAGATGCCAGGTCGGCAGGGAGTTTAGTTTTCTTCCATTTCCGCTCCGCTGCCCGGAGCTCTGTTCTGTGAGCTCGCAATGAGTCATCAAGCCACGGAGTCATCAATGAGTCATCAACATCTCCTCTAGAGCAGTGATGTTTTGGGGCTGTCTCTGGGCAACACGGACTTTCAACTCCCTCCAAAGATTTTCTATGGGGTTGAGATCTGGAGACTGGCTAGGCCACTCCAGGACCTTGAAATGCTTCTTACGAAGCCACTCCTTCGTTGCCCGGGCGGTGTGTTTGGGATCATTGTCATGCTGAAAGACCCAGCCACGTTTCATCTTCAATGCCCTTGCTGATGGAAGGAGGTTTTCACTCAAAATCTCACGATACATGGCCCCATTCATTCTTTCCTTTACACGGATCAGTCGTCCTGGTCCCTTTGCAGAAAAACAGCCCCAAAGCATGATGTTTCCACCCCCATGCTTCACAGTAGGTATGGTGTTCTTTGGATGCAACTCAGCATTCTTTGTCCTCCAAACACGACGAGTTGAGTTTTTACCAAAAAGTTCTATTTTGGTTTCATCTGACCATATGACATTCTCCCAATCCTCTTCTGGATTATCCAAATGCACTCTAGCAAACTTCAGACGGGCCTGGACATGTAGGATTTGTGTCCCTGGCGGCGTAGTGTGTTACTGATGGTAGGCTTTGTTACTTTGGTCCCAGCTCTCTGCAGGTCATTCACTAGGTCCCCCCGTGTGGTTCTGGGATTTTTGCTCACTGTTCTTGTGATCATTTTGACCCCACGGGGTGAGATCTTGCGTGGAGCCCCAGATCGAGGGAGATTATCAGTGGTCTTGTATGTCTTCCATATCCTAATAATTGCTCTCACAGTTGATTTCTTCAAACCAAGCTGCTTACCTATTGCAGATTCAGTCTTCCCAGCCTGGTGCAGGTCTACAATTTTGTTTCTGGTGTCCTTTGACAGCTCTTTGGTCTTGGCCATAGCGGAGTTTGGAGTGTGACTGTTTGAGGTTGTGGACAGGTGTCTTTTTATACTGATAACAAGTTCAAACAGGTGCCATTAATACAGGTAACGAGTGGAGGACAGAGAAGCCTCTTAAAGAAGTTACAGGTCTGTGAGAGCCAGAAATCTTGCTTGTTTGTAGGTGACCAAATACTTATTTTCCACCACAATTTGCAAATAAATTCATAAAAAATCCTACAATGTGATTTTCTGGATTATTTTTCTCAATTTGTCTGTCATAGTTGACGTGTACCTATGATGAAAATTACAGGCCTCTCATCTTTTTAAGTGGGAGAACTTGCACAATTGGTGGCTGACTAAATACTTTTTTCCCCCACTGTACATTCTGATCTTTCTTATATCAGATATAGGAGAGACATTTCAGAACAAACGTCCTTTTTATATTTTTTGGGGACTATCTGTTGTTCCACGTAGTGAATCTGTTATTCGATGCGTTTGTATGGTCTAATTGCAGAAACAAGGCCCAATTTTATTTTTTCGTCAAATACATTTTAAAAATATTTTTCTGATACTTCAAGGGGTCTTAAAATTCCAAATCAAATAGCTAAATGATCCTTGGTATGACCTTCTTAAAACAATTCCATATAGCTTACTAGAACCCCCCAGTCCCTCACCCGGCTTAGACTCTGACTGGTTAACAGTGTTAGGTCACTGAACCCTGACCCCAACACCCTACCACACTCCGACCTGAGATGGAACTGCGTTTGAAGGGGTGTGTTTGGTGTGTGTATGTGTTTTGTAAAGAGCAGGTCTCAGCTGGAGGGGTGTGGTCCCTCCTCCCCTCTGCCCTCCTCTCCCCCTGATCTGTCCATCTCTACCACATCCACTGCCATCTCAGCCTTTTGTTCTCTGTGTGTGGAAGTCTTAGTTCTATGGATATCAGAATATGTGAAATATGATTAGACACTTACTTTGTAGAGTGTGTGTGTGTGTTAAATTGTCAGTGCCTCCCTGGGTGAGGGTGTGTATATCGATGGTAATGAGCTTAGGTCAGCTGTGTGACACTCTGGCTCCAGGGACTCTGATTTATGGAGCCAGGGTTGTTCATTTTCATTTGGGTGTATTTCTATGTTGGGATTTCTAGTTGTGCATTTCTATGTTGTGGTGGTTCTTGATTATTCATGTGACTCCCAATCGGAGGTAACGAGTGACAGCTGTCGGCTCGTTATCTCTGATTGGGAGCCATATTTAAACTGTTGTGGTTTCACTGTGTGTTTGTGGGTTTTTGTTCCGTGTTCAGTCGTGTACTGTTGGACTTCACGTTTCGTCAGTGTTTATTGTTTTGGTTAGTGTACTTTATCTTAATAAAGTCATGTTCACTCAACGCGCTGCGCTTTGGTCTACTCATTCGTCAGACGACCGTGACAGAAAAACCCACCATAGAAGGACCAAGCAGCGTGTCCAGGAGCAAGACAGCTGGACATGGGAGGAAGCGCCTGGTAAGGAGATCGAGAGGCTGGCGATGGCCCAGGTGGGCAAATCGTGGTCCTGGGAGGACATGCTCGGGGGCAAGGGACCTTGGGGGAAGATCAAGGCCCTGGCGAGAGAGGAGCAACGGCGTCAGCAGGGCCATCATCGTTGGAAGGACGAGAGGCAACCCCAAAAAATTTTTTGGGGGGGGCACATGGCTTGGGCGGCTGGGCAGCAGGAGGCTGCCACAGGGAGACGTGGAGAGAAGGCTATCGGATTACGGGAGCCATTGGCGAGTAGAGGAAGGGAAGTTGTTGCGGCACGGCGTGAGAGACTGATGTGTGTTACCAGTCCGGTCCGGCCCGTTCCTGATCCCCAGTTAAAGCCAGTGGTGTGTGTTCCCAGTACGGACCGGCCTGTTCCTACTCCACGCATCAAGCCCACGGTGTGCGTCGCCAGCCCAGCCCGGCCTGTTCCTGCTCCACGCACAGAACCTACGGTGTGCGTCGCCAGCCCAGCCCGGCCTGTTCCTGCTCCACGCACCAAGGATACGGTGTGCGTCGACAGCCCTGCCCGGCCTGTTCCTGCTCCACGCACCAAGGATACGGTGTGCGTCGACAGCCCTGCCCGGCCTGTTCCTGCTCCACGCACCAAGCCCACGGTGTGCGTCGCCAGCCCAGCCCGGCATGTTCCTGCTTCACGCACAGAACCTACGGTGTGCGTCGCCAGCCCAGCCCGGCCTGTTCCTGCTCCACGCACAGAACCTACGGTGTGCGTCGCCAGCCCAGCCCGGCCTGTTCCTGCTCCACGCACAGAGGATACGGTGTGCGTCGACAGCCCTGCCCGGCCTGTTCCTGCTCCACGCACCAAGGATACGGTGTGCGTCGACAGCCCTGCCCGGCCTGTTCCGGCTCCACGCACCAGGGATATGGTGCGCTTCGCCAGCCCGGCCCGGCCTGTTCCGGCACCACGCATCAGGCCTACGGTGCGTCCCCAGGGCCCAGCATGCCCTGTTCCTTCTCCCCGCACTAGCCCTGAGATGCGTGTCCTCAGCCCGGTACCTCCAGTTCCGGCACCACGCACCAGGCCTACGGTGCGCCTCAGACGGCCAGAATCTGCCGTCTGCCCAACGGGGCCTGAACTGCCCGTCTGCCCAACGGCGCCTGAACTGCCCGTCTGCCCAACGGTGCCTGAACTGCCCGTCTGCCCAACGGCGCTTGAACTACCCGTCTGCCCTACGGCGCTAAAGCCGCCCGTCTGTACTGAGCCTGCAAAGCCGCCCGTCAGCTATGAGCAGCCAGATCCGTCAGCCAGCCATGAGCAGCCAGAGCCTTCCGCCAGCCATGAGCAGCCAGATCCGTCAGCCAGCCATGAGCAGCCAGATCCGTCAGCCAGCCATGAGCAGCCAGATCCGTCAGCCGGCCATGAGCCGTCCAGCCAGGATCCGCCAGAGCTGTCCAGCCAGGATCCGCCAGAGCCGTCCAGCCAGGATCCGCCAGAGCCGTCCAGCCAGGATCCGCCAGAGCCGTCCAGCCAGGATCCGCCAGAGCCGTCCAGCCAGGATCCGCCAGAGCCGTCAGCCAGGATCCGCCAGAGCCGTCCAGCCAGGATCCGCCAGAGCCGTCCAGCCAGGATCCGCCAGAGCCGTCCAGCCAGGATCTGCCAGAGCCGTCCAGCCAGGATCTGCCAGAGCCAGCCAGCCAGGATCTGCCAGAGCCAGCCAGCCAGGATCCGCCATTTAGTCCGGTACTGCCCCTTAGCCCTGCGCTGTCCCTTATCCTGGTGCTGCCCCTTATCCTGGTGCTGCCCCTTATCCTGGTGCTGCCCCTTAGTCCGGTGCTGCCCCTTAGTCTGGTGCTGCCCCTTAGTCTGGTGCTGCCCCTTAGTCTGGTGCTGCCCCTTCTCCTGGTGCTGCCCCTTCTCCTGGTGCTGTCCCTTAGTCCGGTGTTGCCCCTTAGTCCGGTGCTGCCTCTTAGTCCGGTGCTGCCCCTTAATCCAGTGGGGTTATATTGGAGGGTGGTCATTTGGAGGAGGCTACGTAAGCGGGTAGTGACTATGGTGGGGTGGGGACCACGACCAGTGCCAGAGCCGCCACCATGGACAGAGACGCCCACCCAGACCCTCCCCTAGACTGTATGCTGGTGCGCCCGGAGTTCGCACCTTTAGGGGGGGGTACTGTGACACTCTGGCTCCAGGGACTCTGATTTATGGAGCCAGGGTTGTTCATTTTCATTTGGGTGTATTTCTATGTTGGGATTTCTAGTTGTGCATTTCTATGTTGTGGTGGTTCTTGATTATTCATGTGACTCCCAATCGGAGGTAACGAGTGACAGCTGTCGGCTCGTTATCTCTGATTGGGAGCCATATTTAAACTGTTGTGGTTTCACTGTGTGTTTGTGGGTTTTTGTTCCGTGTTCAGTCGTGTACTGTTGGACTTCACGTTTCGTCAGTGTTTATTGTTTTGGTTAGTGTACTTTATCTTAATAAAGTCATGTTCACTCAACGCGCTGCGCTTTGGTCTACTCATTCGTCAGACGACCGTGACAAGCTGCTGTGAGGGAGGCTAGAGAAACCATGTTAATATTCCAGGGGCTTCACACACACCCTTCATTCGCACTGACTGCTACAGCAGGATGTCGTCGCTGCGCTGATTGGCTGCTTGGCCGCAGAGGGAAGGATGGGAGAAGAGGGATTGAGCGAGGGAGGGGGGGGAGTGAGTGAGGGAGGGAGGGGGAGAGAGAGAGAGACAGAGAGAGAAATGCCTGCAGTGAAATGGGTGGAGGGTTTTTCGGATGGCTTTAAGGTGTGTGTGTGTGTAACACCATTTTGAGGGGTGTGTGTGTTGGGGTACGGGTCTGAGAAGAGGGTGGCGCCCCAAAACCACGCCCTCCTGGTGGCATGCGGCGCCTCATCTGCAAACGCATCTGTGACTGTGAGTGCAGGGCTGGGCCCGCTGTGTTTGTTTCAGCAAGAGTATACATTAGTGCTGGGTTGGTTGTGTTTGTTGGTGTTTGGGTTGGTTGTGTTTGTTGGTGTTTGGGTTGGTTGTGTTTGTTGGTGATTGGGTTGGTTGTGTTTGTTGGTGTGTGGGTTGGTTGGTTGATTTGTGTTTTAGTGTGTTGGTTGTGTTTTGTTGGTGTGTGGGTTGGTTGGTTGTGTGTTGTTGGTGTGTGTGGGTTGGTTGGTTGTGTTTTGTTGATGTGTGGGTTGGTTGGTTGGTTGTGTTTTGTTGATGTGTGGGTTGGTTGGTTGGTTGTGTTTTGTTGGTTGGTTGTGGTTGGTTGGTTGTGTTTTGTTGGTGGGTTGGTTGGTTGTGTTTTGTTGGTGTGTGGGTTGGTTGGTTGGTTGTGTTTTGTTTTGTTGGTGTCTGGGTTGGTTGGTTGTGTTTTGTTGGTTGGTTGTTTTTTGGTGTGTGGGTTGGTTGGTTGTGTTTTGGTGTGTGTGTGGGTTGGTTGGTTGTGTTTTGATGTGTGGGTTGGTTGGTTGTGTTTTGATGTTGGTGTGGGGGTTGGGTGGTTGTGTTTTGATGTGTGGGTTGCTTGTATTTGTTGGTGTGTGGGTTGGTTGGTTGTGTTTGTTGGTGTTTGGATTGGTTGGTTGATTGTGTTTTGGTGTGTGGGTTGCTTGTGTTTTTGGTGTTTGGATTGGTTGGTTGGTTGTGTTTGTTGTTGTGTGGGTTGGTTGTGTTTTGTTGGTGTGTGTGGGTTGGTTGGTTGGTTGTGTTTTGTTGGTGTGTGGGTTGGTTGGTTGTGTTTTGTTGGTGTCTGGGCTGGTTGTGTTTTGGTGTGTGGGTTGGTTGGTTGTGTTTTGGTGTGTGGGTTGGTTGGTTGTGTTTAGGTGTGTGGGTTGGTTGGTTGTGTTTTGGTGTGTGGGTTGGTTGGTTGTGTTTTGGTGTGTGGGTTGGTTGGTTGTGTTTTGGTGTGTGGGTTGGTTGGTTGTGTTTTGGTGTGTGGGTTGGTTGGTTGTGTTTTGATGTTGGTGTGGGGGTTGGTTGGTTGTGTTTTGGTGTTAGTGTGGGGGTTGGTTGGTTGTGTTTTGGTGTGTGGGTTGGTTGTGTTTTGATGTGTGGGTTGATTGGTTGTGTTTTGATGTTGGTGTGGGGGTTGTGTTTTGGTGTTAGTGTGGGGGTTGGTTGGTTGTGTTTTGGTGTGGGGGTTGGTTGTGTTTTGGTGTGGGGGCTGGTTGGTTGTGTTTTGGTGTGGGGGCTGGTTGGTTGTGTTTTGATGTTGGTGTGGGGGTTGGTTGGTTGTGTTTTGGTGTTAGTGTGGGGCTTGGTTGGTTGTGTTTTGGTGTGGGGGTTGGTTTTGGTGTGGGGGCTGGTTGGTTGTGTTTTGGTGTGGGGGCTGGTTGGTTGTGTTTTGATGTGTGGGGGCTGGTTGGTTGTGTTTTGATGTGTGGGTTGGTTGTGGCAGTGGTCATGTTAACGCAGGATTCTGCATTTTTCATGCAGAAAATAAAATATAAAACACAGAAGATATATCTTGCTACGTGTTATAAAATATCTAAAATGCTTCTTATTGTAAATTATGCTCTGCTTCAGTCAGGATTCGCTCCAAATCATGTAGAAGGACTAATTTCGTGCTTCATTTACACTTCTCCACTCTGAAGAAATATCTTTACTCTCATCGTTTGATCACCAGACAGTTCTGACTGATGTGTAGGCAACTTTTTTCTCCGGGACTTTTTCCAATGTCGTTTTTCTCTCCGGTAGGAAGTTAAAATGCAAGATTAACTACAAGCAAAACATTCGAATGATAAACATTAGAAATATAATGGCTATGCATCGTTTTTGCAAAAAAAATACCTTGCTTTTTCGTTGTAAGCTCATTTACTTGGCTGCTAGCCAAATAGTTGCACTTCTGTTGTTACCTGATGTGAACGATTTTCTGCCGAATGTGTCTCACTAATGTATTTTGTGACAAGGAAAACTATAGTTGCATGCCCCTGATTACTCTATTGAAGCAACAAAAAAAAAACACTAACTTTCAATATGAAACGCAGGTGAAATGGTTCAAACGCATATTTTTTCATGGTCTGCATTTTGAAAATGTGTGGGTTGTGTTTGTTGGTGTGTGTGCATAATCTGGATGTAGGCTGTTGTGTGTATATGTGGCCGTTGTTGGCATTGTGTATGTGAGTCTGACGTTTGTGTGTGTCGGATTGTAGGGTGATGGCTTTGGCGCATTTCTCAGTGCTGCGCGGTGGTTGTCAAAGCAACGGAGTGTGTCTGGGTTCCTCGCGGCGCGGCTGGTGATTTGTGTGTGTGTTTCTAAACTGTTCCACGCAGAGCTGCATGCTATAGGCAAAACATAGAGGCCTAGTTAATTGGTGCTGTTGGAATCATGGAAATATTATGATTGTTCTAATTCTATAGTTGGAATATAGTGGGCAGCACCTTAAATGCATTGTTTGACATGACAACAATTGAATAAACCAAGGAGGAATTATTGACAGGGTAGGAACCGATGTGTTGGTCAGTGTTTCTAGGTGACCCTAATTTAGATGTTTCATTACATGTTTTCTTACCTCATGTACAGTACCAGTCAAAAGTTTGGACACACTTACTCATTCAAGGGTTTTTCTTTAATTTGACTATTTTCTACATGTAGAATAATAGTGAAGACATCAAAACTATGAAATAACACATTTTATATTTGAGATTCTTCAAATAGCCACCCTTTGCCTTGATGACAGCTTTGCACACTCTTGGCATTCTCTCAACAAGCTTCATGAGGTAGTCACCTGGAATGCATTTCAATTAACAGGTGTGCCTTGTTAAAAGTTAATTTGTGGAATTTCTTTCCTTAATGCGTTTGAGCCAATTAGTTGTGTTGTGACAAGGTAGGGGTGGTAAACAGAAGATAGCCCTATTTGGTAAAAGACCATGTCCAGATTATGGCAAGAACAGCTCAAATAAGCAAAGAGAAACGACAGTCCATCGTTACTTTAAGACATGAAGGTCAGTCAATACGGAAAATGTCAAGAACTTTTAAAAGTTTCTTCAAGTGCAGTCGCAAAAACCATCAAGCGCTATGATGAAACTGGCTCTCATGAGGACCGCCACAGGAATGTAAGACCCAGAGTTACCTCTGCTGCAGAGGATAAATTCATTAGAGTTACCAGCCTCAGAAATTGCAGCTGAAATAAATGAGTTCAAGTAAAAGACACATCTCAACATCAACTGTTCAGAGGAGACTGTGTGAATCAGGCCTTCATGGTTGAATTGATGCAAAGAAACCACTACTAAAGGACACCAATAAGAAGAAGAGAACTGCTTGGGCCAAGAAATACAAGCAATGGACATTAGACCGGTGGAAATGTGTCCTTTGGTCTGAAGTCCAAATTTGAGATTTTTGGTTCCAACCGCCGTGTCTTTGTGACGCGGTGTGGGTGAACGGATGATCTCCACGTGTATTTCCCACCGTAAAGCATGGAGGTGGTGTTATGGTGTGGGGGTGCTTTGCTGGTGACACTGTCTGTGATTTACTTAGAATTCAAGGCACACGTAACCAGCATGGCTACCACAGCATTCTGCAGCGATACGCCATCCCATCTGGTTTGGGCTTAGTGGGACTATCATTTGTTTTTCAACAGGACAATGACCCAACACACCTCCAGGCTGTGTAAGGGCTATTTTACCAAGAAGGAGAGTGATGGAGTGCTGCATCAGATGACCTGGCCTTCACAATCCCCCAACCTCAACCCAATTGAGATGGTTTGGGATGAGTCAGACCGCAGAGTGAAGGAACAGCAGCCAACAAGTGCTCAGCATATGTGGGAACTCCTTCAAGACTGTTGGAAAGCATTCCTCATCGCTGGTTGAGAGAATGCCAAGAGTGTGCAAAGCTGTCATCAAGGCAAAGGGTGGTTATTTGAAGAATCTCAAATATTAAATATATTTTGATTTGTTTAACACTTTTTTGGTTACTACATGATTCCATATGTGTTATTTCATAGTTATTCTACAATGTAGAAAATAAATAAAAACCCTTGAATGAGTAGGTGTGTCCAAACTTTTGACTGGTAGTGTAGATAGCTAACATATTCATGCTTCGCCTATCACTCTGATTTTAAGATACCGTTGTACCAACAACATACTGATCTAGGCTGTATTAGCTAGCTACGTTTGCGCTGACTCTTAGTACATTTAGCAAGCTAGATAGCCCGCTAACTAGCTATTAGCATTACACTGTGTGCACAATTATTACGCAATTCAGTGTTTTGACCATATCATCATTATTATGCATATTTCCCAACTCCAAGCTGTATAAACGGGAATGCTTATTGAATTTAAGCATAATATAATAATAATAATATGCCATTTAGCAGACGCTTTTATCCAAAGCGACTTACAGTCATGTGTGCATACAGGTGATGTGTAATGAGGGAGGGTGTGGCGTAAGGAGATCAACACCCTATATCAAGGTGTGTATAATTATTAGGCAGCTGCTTTTCCTCAGGCAAAATGGGCCAAAAAAGAGATTTAACTGACTCTGAAAAGTCAAAAATTGTAAAAAATATATCAGGGATGCAGCACTCTTGAAATTGCTAAGATATTGGGGCGTGATCACAGAACCATCAAACATTTTGTTGCAAATAGTCAACAGGGTCGCAAGAACCGTGTTGAGAAAAAAAGACTCAAATTAACTTCCAAAGATTTTAGAAGAATCAAACGTGAAGCTACCAGGAACCCATTATCTTCCAGTGCTGTCATATTCCAGAACTGCAACCTACCTGGAGTGCCCAGAAGTACAAGGTGTTCAGTGCTCAGAGACATGGCCAAGGTAAGGAAGGCTGAAACCCGACCACCACTGAACAAGACATAAGTTGAAACGTCAAGACTGGGCCAAGAAATATCTGAAGACATATTTTTCAAAGGTTTTATGGACTGATGAGATGAGTGACTCTTGACGGACCAGATGGATGGGCCCGTGGCTGGATCAGTAACGGGCACGGAGCTCCACTTCGACTCAGACGCCAGCAAGGTGGAGGTGGGGTACTGGTATGGGCTGGTATTATTAAAGATGATCTAGTTGGACCTTTTCGGGTTGACGATGGACTCAAACTCAACTCCCAAACCTACTGCCAGTTTCTTCAAGCAGTGGTACAGGAAAAAGTCTGCATCTTTCAAGAAGACCATGATTTTTATGCAGGACAATGCTCTATCGCATGCATCGAAGTACTCCACTGCGTGGCTAGCCAGTAAAGGCCTTAAAGATGAAAGAATAATGACATGGCCCCCTTCCTCACCTGACCTAAACCCTATTGAGAACTTGTGGTCCCTTCATAAACGGTCGATTTACGGTGAAGGAGGCTGTGGTTGCTGCTGCACAAAAAGTAGATTGTCAACAGATCAAGAAACTGACAGACTCCATGGATGGAAGGCTTAGGACTGTTATTGAAAAGAAGGGTGGCTATATTGGTCACTGATTTTTTTGTTGTTGAAATGTTAGAAATGTTTATTTGTAAATGTTGAGTTGTTTGTTTATTATTTTCACTTTAACAGATGAAAATAAACAAGTGAGATGGGGAACTTTTCGTTTTTCATTTAGTTGCATAATAATTCTGCACACTAATAGTTGCCCAATAATTGTGCACACACAGATATTCTCCAAAGAAAGCCAAAACCTCACTTTTACTTTCTTCAATATTCAGGTTTGAGGTTTATTAACATTTTGAATTGACCGAGAGCACTGTAGTTGTTCAATAATTACAATGAATCCTCAAACATACAACTTGCCTGATAACTGTGCACACAGTGTAGTGGCTAACAATATTTATTTTATATTTTATTTAACCTTTATTTAACTAGTCTAGTCAGTTAAGGACGAGTTCTTATTTACAATGACGGCCTACCAAAAGGCAAAAGGCCTCCTGAGGGGACAGGGGCTGGTATAAAAGAATATTGGACAAAACACACCTAAGATGACAACACAGCTAGGTAGCAACACAACATGACAACAACATGGTAGCAACACAACATGGTAGCAACACAACATGACAACAACATGGTAGCAACACAACATGGTAGCAACACAACATGACAACAACATGGTAGCAACACAACATGGTAGCAACACAACATGGTAGCAACACAACATGGTAGCAACACAACATGGTAGCAACACAACATGGTAGCAACACAACATGACAACAACATGGAGCAACACAACATGGTAGCAACACAACATGGTAGCATCACAACATGGTAGCAACACAACATGACAACAACATGGAGCAACACAACATGGTAGCATCACAACATGGTAGCAACACAACATGACAACAACATGGAGCAACACAACATGGTAGCAACACAACATGGTAGCAACACAACATGACAACAACATGGAGCAACACAACATGGTAGCAACACAACATGACAACACAGCATCACAACATGGTAGCAACACAACATGACAACAACATGGAGCAACACAACATGGTAGCATCACAACATGGTAGCAACACAACATGACAACAACATGGAGCAACACAACATGGTAGCAACACAACATGGTAGCAACACAACATGACAACAACATGGAGCAACACAACATGGTAGCAACACAACATGGTAGCAACACAACATGACAACAACATGGAGCAACACAACATGGTAGCAACACAACATGGAGCAACACAACATGGTAGCAACACAACATGACAACACAGCATCACAACACAGCATCGTAGCAACACATGACAACACAACATGGTAGCAGCATAACATGGTACAAACATGATTGGGCACAGACAACAGCACAAAGGGCAAGAAGGTAGAGACAACAATACATCACGCGAAGCAGCCACAACTGTCAGTAAGAGTGTCCATGATTCTTTGAATTTTAGCCACAACTTGCTAAGAAAATACAAACTATCAGACAGTAAGATACAAACTAGTAGTGTAACTATAGAACGATTGTGGAAAGCAGAATGTCACCAACATCTTGTTGCATCTATCTGACCATGCAGACTGCAGAGGGAACAGCAAAAAAAGTGCTTGTTACTCCGTGATCGAGCAACTGCGCTCTCTTTGAGTGACGGGGGGGCGGGGCTTGGTGTGGGGAGCAGCAAGTAGCAAACTGAGTAAACTATCAAAACTGACATTACACGCGCCAGAGTTGCGTATCACATTTAACAAAACAAACAGTGAAATGCCGTTGTAGAAGGTAAAGTAAAAACCCAAAACGGTCCGTGCATCCGATACCGGTATATAGTAAAAGACAGTATACCACCCTCCCCTAATTCATTAGTGATTGTTGTGTAGCCGGGTGTGTGTGTGTCCCAGAGAGAGAGGATTACCTGCGTTAGCTGCTTACCCTGCAGCCAGCGGCCTCTGTGTTTCTGTTACTAT
>NC_059199.1:61027866-61042866 GCF_020615455.1 Coregonus clupeaformis | reverse complement strand
TCTCTCGGTCTGTCTCTCTCTGTCTCTCGCTCTGTCTCTGTCTGTCTGTCAGATCTACTCATCTCGTGACCTGGAGGATAACCTGAACAAGATCAGAGAGATCTGTTCTGATGACAAACATGACTGGGACCAGAGAGCCGCCGCAATGAAGAAGATCCGCTCGCTGATTGTTGCCGGGGCGACGGAGTACGAGTGTTTCTACCAGCACCTGAGGCTGTTGGACGGAGCGTTCAAACTGTCAGCTAAAGACCTCCGATCACAGGTGGTACGGGAGGCCTGCATCACTGTGGCGTGAGTACTACACACACACACACACACACACAAATGCGTGTTCACACACACATCTTCTTTTTACGTTTCTTTTTACATTACTTCTCTGGGAAAAATATTTTAAAATGGAATTAGCACTTAATCTCTCCCTCTCTCTGTCCAGCCACCTGTCGACAGTGTTAGGTAATAAGTTTGACCATGGAGCCGAGGGCATTCTTCCTGTCCTGTTCAACCTCATCCCTAACTGTGCCAAGGTTATGGCCACATCAGGAGTCTCTGCTATACGCTTTATCATACGGGTGAGTTAGACCGCCACACACACCTAACACACACGCACCTGACACAGATAATTAAATGACCTTTTGTGTATTTCTCTCTCTCTGCCTCTCTCTCCCTCTCTCTGCCTCTCTCTCCCTCTCTCTGCCTCTCTCTCCCTCTCTCTGCCTCTCTCTGCCTCTCTCTGCCTCTCTCTCCCTCTCTCTGCCTCTCTCTCCCTCTCTCTGCCTCTCTCTCCCTCTCTCTGCCTCTCTCTCCCTCTCTCTGCCTCTCTCTCCGCCTCTCTCTCCCTCTCTCTGCCTCTCTCTCCCTCTCTCTGCTCTCCTCTCTCTGCCTCTCTCTCCCTCTCTCTGCCTCTCTCCCTCTCTGCCCTTTGCTCTCTGCCTCTCTCTGCCTCTCTCTGCCTCTCTCCGCCTCTCTCCGCCTCTCTCCGCCTCTGCCTCTCTGCCTCACTCCCCCTCTGCCTCTCTGCCTCACTCCCCCTCTCTGCCTCTATCTCCCTCTCTCTGCCTCTCTCTCCCTCTCTCTCCCTCTCTCTGCCTCTCTCTGCTCTCTCTCTCTGCCTCTCTCTCTCTCTCTCTCCCTCTCTGCCTCTCTCTCTCTCTGCCTCTCTCTCTGCCTCTCTCTCTGCCTCTCTCTGCCTCCTCTCTGCCTCTCTCTCTGCCTCTCTCTGCCCCTCTCTCACTCCCTCTCTCTGCCTCTCTCTCTCTGCCTCTCTCTCTGCCTCTCTGCCTCTCTCTCTGTCTCTCTCGCTCTCGCTCTCTCTCGCTCTCTCTCTCTCTCCTTCCTCTCTCTCTGCCTCTCTCCTTCCTCTCTCTCTCTCTCTCTGCCTCTCTCTCTGCCTCTTCTCTCTCTCTCTCTGCCTCTCTCTGCCTCTCTCTCTGCCTCTCTCTGCCTCTCTCTGCCTCTCTCTGCCTCTGCAGCACACACACGTTCCCAGACTCATTCCCCTGATCACCAGTAACTGCACCTGCAAGTCTGTGGCCGTCAGAAGGTGAGGGTGATGAAAATAATTGATGAAGTTGATGAAAGTGAAGAGGATTGTAGTAATGATGTTTTTTCCTCCCTCAGGAAATGCTTTGACTTCCTGGACCTGCTGCTGCAGGAGTGGCAGACCCAGACTCTGGAGAGGTGAGAGGTCAACACACAGCCGGACAAATATAGGGCCGTTCAAAAGCCAATGGAATCTTGGTAGAATCTTTATACACGTGTTATTTGCATGACGTAACAATGTACATATTGCCAAAGCGTACTTTTGGAAATTAAATGATTCATTTACAATATTAACATTAGTTAAAATAATAATAATCAATATTGTCAACGGGACAATCAGTAACAACAATAATCAAGGGTCAAAATAACCATTGAACAATAACAATAAGCATAGAGGACATGTGCAGGTTGGTTGGTCTGTCAGACACTGTCCCTCATCTTATTGCAGGCAGCAATGTAGTGCGCTGCCAACCCACAGCTCTCTGAGTCCTCCCCCAACAGGACGGGTAGCCTGAGTCCTCCCCCAACAGGACGGGTAGCCTGAGTCCTCCCCCAACAGGACGGGTAGCCTATTCTCATCAGAGAGGTCTTTTGAAACCATAAATAAGGGTTTCATATTTGGGGAAATTAGACTCTGTAATTGTTTAATATTTTGTCAGGAAAAGCAGCTCTGTCTCAGGTTCTGCTGTGGTGCAGTGGTTGCACAGCCTTTCCTCTGTCTACCCTTCTCAAAGGCAAGGCTGTGCTCACTGAGCCTGTACTTTGTCAAGGTTTTTCTAATATTTTGATCATGGTCAAATAGTTTCTCTCAGTGTCTGCCTGTCTCTCTCTCAGGCATACAGCGGTGATGGTAGCGAGCATTAAGAAGGGAATCGCAGATGCCGACGCAGAGGCCAGGGTAGAGGCACGCAAGTAAGAATACACACATACACACACACATTTAGCAGACGCTAACATCCAGAGCGACTTATATTTTCATACTTTTTTCGTACTCGTCCCCCGGGGGAATGGAACCCACAACCCTGGCGTTGCAAGCGCCATGCTCTACTAACTGAACTAGACAGGAACACACACACACACACACAGCATTACACACATTTGCCTACACACATACTCACACCTCACACCTTATTTCTCTCTCTCTCCTCCCTCTCTCCCACTCCTCCCCTCTCTCCCACTCTCTCCCACTCCTCCCCTCTCTCCCACTCTCTCTCACTCCTCCCCCTCCTCTCCTCCCACACTCTCTCTCCTCCACTCTCTCTCCTCCCTCTTTCTTCCTCTCTCTCCCTCCTCCCCTATCTCTCTCTCTCTCTCTCCCTCCTCGCTCTCTCTCCTCCCCTCTCTCTCAGGGCATACTGGGGTCTTAGGAACCATTTCCCAGGGGAGGCGGACTCTCTGTTCAACTCGTTAGAACCGTCCTATCAGAAGAGCCTCCAATCGTCTCTCAAGAGTTCCGGGAGCGTGACGTCTCTTCCTCAGAGCGACCGCTCCTCTTCCTCATCACAGGAGAGCCTCAAGTAATGAGCCCTGACCTTAATCACCTGACCCCTGACCTTTAACTATACGTTTTTGGGAGGAGGGGCTCAGAGGTACCCGAAAAGTAATGTTCTGCTCTCTCGCCCTTTCCTTCTCGCTCCCTCTCTCCCCTCTCTCCCCTCTCTCTCCCCTCTCCCCTCTCTCCTCTCCCTCTCCCCTCTCTCCCTCTCCCCTCTCCCCCTCTCCCCCCCCTCTCCCTCTCCTCTCCTCTCTCCCTCTCTCCCCTCTCTCCTCTCTCTCCTCTCTCTCCTCTCTCCCCTCTCTCCCCTCTCTCCCCTCTCTCCTCTCTCCTCTCTCTCCTCTCTCTCCTTCCCAGTCGTCCTCTGTCATCTAAATGGTCAGCCGCTCCTGGAAGAGGTGAGACATACACGCACACATACGTCTCCGGTATTGATAACATCATGATGTTGTGGTGTGTTTGTGTTTATTATATACAGTGCATTCGGAAAGTATTCAGACCCCTTGACTTTTTCCACCTTTCTTTACGTTACAGCCTTATTCTAAAATTGATTAAATAAATGTTTTTCCTCATCATTCTACACACAATACCTCATAGTGACTAAGCAAAAACAGGTTTTTAGAAATGTTTGCAAATTTGTAAAAAAAAAAAAACGGACACCTTATTTACATTAATATTCAGACCCTTTGTTATGAGACTTGAAATTGAGCTCAGGTCCATCCTGTTTCCATTGATCATCCTTGATGTTTTTACAACTTGATTGGAGTCCACCTGTGGTAAATTCAATTGATTTGACATGATTTGGAAAGGCACACACCTGTCTATATAAGGTCCCACAGTTGACAGTGCATGTCAGAGCAAAAACCAAGCCATGAGGTCGATGGAATTGTCCGTAGAGCTCCGAGACAGGATTGTGTCGAGGCACAGATCTGGGGAAGGGTACCAAAAAACTTTCTGCAGCTTTGAAGGTCCCCAAGAACAGAGTGGCCTCCATCATTCTTAAATGGAAGAAGTTTGGAACCACCAAGATTCTTCCTAGAGCTGGCCACCCGGCCAAACTGAGCAATCGGAGGAGAAGGGCCTTGGTCAGGGAGGTGACCAAGAACCTGATGGTCACTCTGACAGAGCTCCAGAGTTCCTCTGTGGAGATGGGAGAACCTTCCAGAAGGACAACCATCTCTGCAGCACTCCACCAATCAGGCTGTTATGGTAGAGTGGCCAGACGGAAGCCACTCCTCAGTAAGGCACATGGCAGCCCACTTGGAGTTTGCCAAAAGGCACCTAAAGGACTCTCAGACCATGAGAAACTATATATTCTCTGGTCTGATGTAACCAAGAATGAACTCTTTGGCCTGAATGCCAAGTGTCATGTCTGGAGGAAACCTGGCACCATCCCTACGGTGAAGCATGGTGGTGGCAGCATCATGCTGTGGGGATGTTTTTCAGCGGCAGGGACTGGGAGACTAGTCAGGCTGGAGGAGCAAAGTACAGAGAGATCCTTGATGAAAATCTGCTCCAGAGCGCTCAGGACCTCAGACTGGGGCGAAGGTTCACCTTCCAACAGGACAATGACCCTAAGCACACAGCCAAGACAACGCATGAGTGGCTTCTGAACAAGTCTCTGAATGTCCTTGAGTGGCCCAGCCAGAGTCCGGAATTGAACCCGATCGAACATCTCTGGAGAGACCTGAAAATAGCTGTGCAGCAACGCTCCCCATCCAACCTGACAGAGCTTGAGAGGATCTGCAGAGAAGAATGGGAGAAACTCCCCAAATACAGGTGTGCCAAGCTTGTAGCGTCATACCCAAGAAGACTCAAGGCTGTAATCGTTGCCAAAGGTGCTTCAACAAAGTACTGAGTAAAGGGTCTGAATACTATTTGCAAAAATGTCTAAAAACCCGTTTTTGCTTTGTCATTATGGGGTATTGTGTGTAGATTGATGAGGGGAAAAAACGTTCATCCTTTTTAGAATAAGGCTGTAACAATGTGGAGAATGTCAAGGGGTCTGAATACTTTCCAAATGCACTGTGTGCAAGCAAGTGATTGTATAGTAGGTGGTGGTGGTATTTGTGGTTTTTGCATGTGTGTGTGTATATATATATCCTCCTTCCTCCCTTCCCCCTCCCAGTCCCGGCGGGTCATAAGGGCGGGGCGTCGCCGGGCTCCCTGCAGCGTTCCCGTAGCGATGTGGATGTTAATGCGGCAACGGTTGCTAAGCAGCGGCACATCGGGCATGTGGGGGCGGGGAGACTGACCCCCAGCTCCTACTCCTCATTGGGTAAGGAAGCTGTCAATCAAACTAGACAGCCAACCAATCAGACAGGCAGTTTAGACATCAGTCTATATCAGTCAGCCGCCCGTCAATCAGTCCATCAATTAATAAATCAATCACCCAGACGCGCACGTACACACACACACACACACACACACACACACACACAGTCATAGGCTGTATGTTAAAATGGTTTCCTGCGCCTTTCAAGACCTGGGCTGAACATCTCTGAATACACTTCCAGCCTCTCTCTCTCCTCCCCCATGTTTGTCTGAGTGTGGCTCTCTGTGTGTGTGCTTGCTGTCTGTATTGGTGTTGTCTGGCTGTGTTTGTGTAGCTGTGGTCTGTCAGTGTGTATCTGTTTGGACTATGTTGTCTTACTAACACAGACACTATACCTCTCTTTCTCTTTCTCGCTCTCTGCCACTAAAGATGATGCCTCTGATAAAACAGATGGTAAGATCAACTCCTTCACTCTCCGCCGCTCAAAAACACCCCACGCTTTTTATTTTTATTTTCCTTTCTCTATGTTTTCTTTAATTCCTCCCTTCATCCCTCCTTCCTGGACAGGAAAGAGTTAACTCTGTAACCATGGCGCCCTCTGCTGTTCCTCTGTACTCTCACATTATCTCGTATTCCATAAATGTGACCGACCGGCTCAATTCGGTCTTATAAAGCTACATTTTATTTTTTACTTTCGATAAAAGTAGAGACTCAGAGCTAGAACATGGTATATCATACACTACAGTTGAGGAACAATGGGAAAATAATTCTGCTTTGGAAGTTGATTAACTTGTAACTCCACTTTTGAGAAAATGGCCCTTGAATGTTTTGGTACACCTACTGGGAAGCTCTTCTTTGTCTACACCCATTCAGCATCATTCACACCCTCTTAAGCCTTAGCCCCACCCATCTCTTTAAGGATTTACATGTGAGGCCATGTGCTAAACAGAGTGAGTACGGTAGTGCACTAAACAACGAAAGATTTCAAGACTAAAGGCTGGTTTATACTACGTCTATCGACATGTCTGTAGACAGTTGTCGCAGTGACATCACGAACATTCTATTGTTGTCTGACATCAAACTTGTTGTCGTTATGAAAAAGTATAAACACAAAAATGACAGGCTGCATGACATCAGCGGATTGGTGGTCCAAAATAGCAAAACTGTTGTATGAATGTTGTTTTTGATGAAATGTTTTTATTTTATTTTTATTTTTTTATGAATAAATGAAATTTGATTTCTGTGTCAAATCGCAATATTGGCAACCCCATCCCTTATGGGATTAATTGACACATAAACAATGATTACAATAATTCAGTGTGGTAATTCAAAGATAATTCTTTCAGTGTTCTCTGCATTGCCCATCACATTAACATTTACATTTACATTTTAGTCATTTAGCAGACGCTCTTATCCAGAGCGACTTACAGTTAGTGAATACATATTTTTTTATAATGGCCCCCCGTGGGAATCGAACCCACAACCCTGGCGTTGCAAACGCCATGCTCTATCAACTGAGCTACATCCCTGCCGGCCATTCCCTCCCCTACCCTGGACGACGCTGGGCCAATTGTGCGCCGCCCCATGAGTCTCCCGGTCGCGGCCGGCTGCGACAGAGCCTGGATTCGAACCAGGATCTCTAGTGGCACAGTTAGCACTGCGATGCAGTGCCTTAGACCACTGCGCCACTCAGGAGTTAAGAGTGAACAAATGTAAGGTACAAATCAATACATAATAGTCAATAACGTTATGCAAACAATAATTATATCCCTAGAGCAATAGAATTATATACATACATACAGTACCGGTCACCTACTCATTCAAGGGTTTTTCTTTACTTTTACAATTTTTTACATTGTAGAATAATAGTGAAGACATCAAAACTATGAAATAACACATATGGAATCATGTAGTAAGTATACAGGAGATAGCCCTATTTGGTAAAAGGCCAAGTCCATATTATGGCAAGAACAGCTCAAATAAGCAAAGAGAAACGACAGTCCATCATTACTTTAAGACATGAAGGTCAGCCAATACGGAAAATGTCAAGAACTTTGAAAAGTTTCTTCAAGTGCAGTCGAAAAACCCTTGAATGAGTAAGTGTGTCCAAACTTTTGACTGGTACTGTACACACGTACCATTAACCACATAGAAACGAAATAACTATAGGTAGCCCTTTTTACTTTTATTCCAGGCTTTATCTAAATATTCCGCAAACGGAAATACACAATGGACAAAAAAACATTTCAGTTTCTCATCATCGCTCAGCCACATAATGCCAGGGTATATCTGGAATAAGAGCAGGCGTATATCGTGGTAGAAAGGGCAATAGATGATCAAATGAGTTTCATTTTAAATTTCTGTATTTTAACACCAATAAACCCATCCGTTTAAAAATGCATTTAGTATATGCCAATCTTGCAAACCAGGCAACTAAATCGACTATCTAAACAATGTTTTGGTTAGTTTCTAGCTTGTTAGCTAGCTAGCTAATGTTAAGTTAGCTGGCTAGCTAGTTCAAATAATGACCATATTATATAGCTGACAATGTCTTAAGTTTAGATAATTTGTATTTGTTATTGCAGGAAAATAAACTCACAACAAGATAATTCTTTACAAGTTAATGGTGAGCTCATTACAGAAAATTAATTGTAGCTCAGTTGGTAGAGCATGGCGCTTGCAACGCCAGGGTTGTGGGTTCGATTCCCACGGGGGACCAGTATATAAATAAATAAATAAATAATGTATGCACTCACTAACTGTAAGTCGCTCTGGATAAGAGCGTCTGCTAAATGACTAAAATGTAATGTAAAATGTTTTGAGTGTGACTAAATAAAACCAGGGCATTCTACCTGAGAATTTTATAACTTTGACACTGTCTCGTTGGACTAATATTATATCCTAATTTGACTTTGGTGCAGGTCATGTTGTTCTTCACATTACCATCTCTGGTAAACACACACTATATCAAATAAAATCTACGTTTATTAGTCACATGCACAGGATACAGAAGATGTAAACGTTACAGTGAAATGGTTACTTGTATAGTGGAGTATTTTTTTTTTTGACATGTAGCTAGCTAAACAATGAACCAGTATCCCAACTCATTACGTTACTACCCTGCATGAATCTGCAGGTAGCTTAAGCTAACCAACTATGTTCAATGTTAGCTAGCTAGCTTACATTAGGCTATAACTAGCAATGCAAATGGCTCTGAGATACGAATAATATTATTACACAGATCATACACGTAATGTTAGCTAGCTAACGACTTTCTTACAAAGTTAGCAACCTATCATATCTGAAAATGTAACTAGCTAGACTCTCTTACCCGTATACACGGATGAAAGCGTCTCCCTCTTGCAAGCCGAAGAACACAATCCCAACCGTGAAGCATGGGGGTGGCAGTATCATGCTGTGGGGGTGCTTTGCTGCAGGAGGGACTGGTGCACTTCACAAAATAAATGGCATTATGAGGAAGGAAAATTAGTTACACCAGCTCTGTCAGGAGGAATGGGCCAAAATTCACCCAACTTATTGTGGCAAGCTTGTGGAAGGCTACCCGAAACATTTGACCTAAGTTAAACAATTTAAAAGGCAATGCTACCAAATACTAATTGAGTGTATGTAAACTTCTGACCCACTGGGAATGTGATGAAAGAAATAAAAGCTGAAATAAATCATTCTCTCTACTATTATTCTGACATTTCACATTCTTAAAATAAAGTGGTGGTCCTAACTGACCTAAGACGGGGAATTTTTACTAGGATTAAATGTCAGGAATTGTGAAAAACTGAGTTTAAATGTATTTGGCTAAGGTGTATGTAAACTTCCCACTTCATCTGTACCTGTATATAGACTCGTAGTATTCAGCAGTAATGCTTCTTACCTTCTCTAAACTAGTGCTTAGTAGTGGAGGGTGGTGGGCTCTGTTCTATTCAGGAAGTGTGTGTCCAGTCAGTGTCCGGGTCTAACAGTATGACCTCTGACCTCAGGCCGTCTGAGGACCAAGCAGCCTCTCACCACGGCAACAAGCATCAGCCAGGTGGACTCCCGGGGACGCGCCCGCACCAAGATGGTGTCCCAGTCACAACGTAAGGAGAAACACACACACATGCCTTAAACACACACACACACACACACACGTTCACACAACTTTTGAGCCTCAAATACCACATCCCTCACATACACACAATGTAACACTGCTGTGAATGTATAAGTGTATTTGGCCGTGTGTGTTTGCGAGATAAGTTATACACACTCTTTCTGTAGTCACTGCTGGTATCCGTCACAGTGACAATAAGCTCCTGCAAATGTTTTGTATACCTCTTAGGTTCCTACGAATCAGATTGCACACCAGGTATTGTGTATGTGTGTGTGTGTGTTTTGCAGTGGGTTAGACGGACCCATTATGTTGCTCTCATGGTCACCTTTGTTTTTTGTGAGAGGGGGTGTTTTCTCTGCATGCTCTGTTGTCTCACCACTGAGAGTGTTTTGTTGTTGGTGTGAAGAGTCCAGGTCTGCCAATAGTAATACCAAAACATGACAAAATACAACTAACGCGGCACCAGGCGCTAACTAACGCGGCACCAGGCGCTAACTAACGCGGCACCCGGCGCTAACTAACGCGGCACCCGGCGCTAACTAACGCGGCACCCGGCGCTAACTAACGCGGCACCCGGCGCTAACTAACGCGGCACCCGGCGCTAACTAACCAGGCGCTAACAAACGCGGCACCAGGCGCTAACTAACTCGTTCTGACCTCTCTGGAACCAGCGTAGCAGTGTGTGTGTGTGTGTGTTTAAATAAACTGTAGTGACCATTAAGCCCCCAAATCATAATCCAAATGATGGATTATGGGTTTGATGTGAAAATCAGGAATCTGCTGCCACAGATGAGTTCAAATGGGATCACTCTGATGAGGCTCCCACTGAGATTAACAGAGAGAAAATTAAGAATGATGTGGGAGATAGCTTTGGGATAGAGAGCTGTGCTAGTGCAGTGCAGGTTTTGGGTGTGTGTGTGTGTGAGAGTGTGTCTGTGTGTGAGTGTGTGTTTTTAGAGCATTTTTACTTTAAGGTGTTTTTATTTCCTCCATTGTAAAGCTGCTTTGCTTTGTCAGCGATATGTCTGCGTCACACACCGGCTACCCATCATGCAATGTTTTACTGTTCCTCCATCAAGCATCACAGCTGGCTCCGTGTGTGTCAGCCTTCAAAGTTTATTCTATATTTATTAATATTTCATTGATACATTTATTTCCGTGTTTTGAAGCGTGTTCATTGTCGCTTTCATTCTCTCGTCTAGGAACGCTCGGAATGCTCCCATGATGCTCTCTGTGTTCTAACTCCCATGGTGCTTTGTGCTCTTAACACCCATAATCCATCTTGTTTAATTTCCTGTTCCTGTCCCCGCCTCCGCTCCCTTCCCAACCAATGGTCTTACGGCTCCTCCCCCCTCTTTCCAATCCCTCCTTCTCGTTGATGCAGGATCTCAATCTGCTACCCCCGTTGGTAAGAATCTAACGTCTACTACCTGTTACCCTCACCCCCTCTCTCACCCTTCATCTGTTCTCACCCCTCACCCAAGCTGGTCACCTAAAGCTCCACCCCTTCTCTGGCTGAAGCATGCTGGGACTTTTAGTTCAAACTGAAACACGGCTTTCTGCCTTCTATGACTCCTTACTCTCTGAGCTGAGGCCTGTGTCTACCTGTTAGGAGGTAGCAGAGGGGATGAGGGGATAGATGCAGGAGATATGAGAGAGAAGGGGAGGGGAGGGATGCAGGAGATATGAGAGAGAAGGGGAGGGGAGGGAGCGATGCATTGGGTGATTCTGATGCATGGGAAGTAGAATGCCATGTGACCAGCATGCTCTGACAGACCAGACCACTCTGAGGTGGGGTTGTAGGGACACGGAGGTATCTTAGTCACGTAGTGTTGGCTCCATCTCACTGGGTGTTACAAGTCACTCATAGTGGTGTGTGTGTAGTATGGTTTGTGTATTCTAGAATGGTTTGTGTATTCTAGAATGGTTTGTGTATTCTAGTATGGTTTGTGTATTCTAGAATGGTTTGTGTATTCTAGAATGGTTTGTGTATTCTAGAATGGTTTGTGTATTCTAGAATGGTTTGTGTATTCTAGAATGGTTTGTGTATTCTAGAATGGTTTGTGTATTCTAGTATGGTTTGTGTATTCTAGTATGGTTTGTGTATTCTGCGTGTGTGGTGAAATAGATTGATTTGATACGTTTCAGTTGTGTGGTAAACAGTTTTTCTCACTTGTGCCACATTACCCTCTCTTTCCACACATTTCACTTTCACACCTCTTCACGTCTGTCTTTGAGTTAAGATTTCACATTTACATTTTAGTCATTTAGCAGACGCTCTTATCCAGAGCGACTTACAGTTAGTGAGTGCATACATTTTTTTTATCTTTTAAATCTTTTTTTTTCATAAGATAGATCACAAAACTAAGGCATGTGTAGATCTGTGTCAGTCACCATGAGGCATTATGGGCAGTGTGATTGGCGACTGGAGGAATGAAGAACATATATTGTACTCCATGTCATTATTTGGGAATAAGCAAACGACCCACCGAAGATGACCGTCTCAAAGCTGGTCCACTGAGTCCGGTTGAAAACAACCCCTAACCCTGAAATCAAAATGGCTGAAGTTCCATGGAGTCCATTCACCATGTTCCTACACAGATCTAGTTCCTTCTGATCTGCTTACCAGACCTGGGTCAATAATACACTCAAATATTTTCAAAGACTTTAGTTGCACTTGATTTACTATTGAAGTAATGGGAATAATACTCCCATAAGGTACAAACAAGCGCACCTTGTACTTTTTAAGTGTTTGACGTATGTATTTCATTTAACCCAGATCTGATGCAGACATGGTGATGGGGCTAGGGGATGTTGTTGTTATTCCGTAGACAACAGTGTCCCACTCATGACTAGTGTGTGGTCTGTGTCTCTAACTCTCTCCCCTCCCTCCCTCTCTCTCTAGCCGGCAGTCGGAGTGGTTCCCCGGGCCGTGTCCTGACCAGTACAGCTCTGAGTACGCTGGGTTCTGGAGCCCAGAGGGTCCTAGCCGGGGCCGTAGGGGCTGGGACGGGAGGGAGACGTAGCCGCATCCCCCGCAGCCAGGGCTGCTCACGAGACTCCTCCCCTACACGCCTGTCTGTTGGTGAGTAGGGCACACGGTTCCCCAAGCCGCCTCCTTTTCCTTACTCGACAGGATGCATTGATTTTTATCTTTGTTTGTTATTTCTAAACCAATAAAATCGTCCCCTCCCCCATTGGCCTGCTTCTGTTTCTTCCTGCTCACGCCTGATTGGCTAAGGCCCAGAGATTGACAGGTTTCACACACACACACACACACACACACAGGGGTTCTGCGCGCATCTCCCTCTTGACTCTTACCTCGTTGTCATGACAACTTGATCAATCCCCACCAATCGCATGCTTCCCTTGCCACCGCATCGTTGTGTGATGATGTCACAGATCAGTCCGTTCATTTCTCCCAACAACTTTGAAAGCAATAATTATTTTAAAGCTGACGTCTCTATTTTACTCCCTCTGTCTTCTTCCTCTCCTACTTCTTTCCTCTGGTCTCCAGCTCCTTCCAGTATTAGTTCCATCTACAAAGGAGCGAGCAGAGGAGGTAAGAACTCTCCGACTCCATCCCTCTAACAACTCCACCTCTGCCCACGTCCCTCCATCTCCATGTCTTTCTATCTCCATCTCTCTGTCCACCCCTCCATCTCCATGTCTTTCTATCTCCATCTCTCTGTCCACCCCTCCATCTCTCTGTCCACCCCTCCATCTCTCTGTCCACCCCTCCATCTCTCTGTCCACCCCTCCATCTCTCTGTCCACCCCTCCATCTCTCTGTCCACCCCTCCATCTCTCTGTCCACCCCTCCATCTCTCTGTCCACCCCTCCATCTCTCTGTCCACCCCTCCATCTCTCTGTCCACCCCTCCATCTCTCTGTCCACCCCTCCATCTCTCTGTCCACCCTCCATCTCTCTGTCCACCCCTCCATCTCTCTGTCCACCCCTCCATCTCTCTGTCCACCCCTCCATCTCTCTGTCCACCCCTCCATCTCTCTGTCCACCCCTCCATCTCTCTGTCCACCCCTCCATCTCTCTGTCCACCCCTCCATCTCTCTGTCCACCCCTCCATCTCTCTGTCCACCCCCCCCATCTCTCTGTACACCCCTCCATCTCTCTGTCCACCCCTCCATCTCTCTGTCCACCCCTCCATCTCTCTGTCCACCCCCTCCATCTCTCTGTCCACCCCTCCATCTCTCTGTCCACCCCTCCATCTCTCTGTCCACCCCTCCATCTCTCTGTCACACCCCTCCATCTCTCTGTACACCCCTCCATCTCTCTGTCCACCCCTCCATCTCTCTGTCCACCCTCCCATCTCTCTGTACACCCCTCCATCTCTCTGTACACCCCTCCATCTCTCTGTACACCCCTCCATCTCTCTGTCCACCCCTCCATCTCTCTGTCCACCCTCCATCTCTCTGTACACCCCTCCATCTCTCTGTCCACCCCTCCATCTCTCTGTACACCCCTCCATCTCTCTGTCCACCCCTCCATCTCTCTGTCCACCCCTCCATCTCTCTGTCCACCCCTCCATCTCTCTGTCCACCCCCTCCCATCTCTCTGTCCACCCCTCCATCTCTCTGTCCACCCCTCCATCTCTCTGTCCACCCCTCCATCTCTCTGTCCACCCCTCCATCTCTCTGTCCACCCCTCCATCTCTCTGTCCACCCCTCCCATCTCTCTGTACACCCCTCCATCTCTCTGTACACCCCTCCATCTCTCTCGCCAGCACTCTATCTCACTCTCTCATCCCCCTCCATCTCTTTCACGCCATTCCGTCAGGCTGTTGATCACCGCCTCAAAATACCAGAATCCTCCTCTCTAACCTCCTAACTCATGGCTGTGTGTGTCATGGCGATGGGTTGCCATGGTAATCATGGTGACAATTTGCATCTTGCCACTAACCAATTGGCCGCAGGTGTGAATGAAGCGTCAAAGGATCGGTGACATTACACTTCCTTAGTCTGTGGTTAACTCTGATTGGTGCGTGTGTGCCGGCTCTTACCAATGAACATTCAGGATGAGCTTGATGCTTATTGGATAAAAACAGAGATCCTCCCCCCCTCACCCCCCTCTTTCATCTGCTTCTCATTTCCTCCTTCTGTCTGTCTGTCTGTCTGTCTGTCTGTCTCTGTCTGTCTGTCTGTCTGTCTAAAAGAGGAACCAGCAGTAGGCTTGGGCTGTATCCATATTGTCATACCTTCATACCGACCATGTGCCATCCCGGGATATTCAGTAATACCGGCGTTGAACACAAGGGGCGCTATTTTCTAACCCCGCTCACTGAGCCTCTGTAATCCGAAAGGTTAAGAATGCTAACAAGTACGTGTAAAATCCCATAGCGAATGCTAGGTAAATGCTAACGAGCGCATTGCGAACATCTTATACAGTCTCTGGCATAAACTATGTGCAGGACAGACATCCCAGCTCATAAAGTCATACAAGTAACTCTCAAAAATGCTACTCACAGTTGGCTGCACGTACAAAACAAACATTAGCCAGCAAGGCTCTTGATTCTCAGCTGTTACCAAGAGAACCTAGCAACTAAATTAGCAAACCAAATGCACAACTGCAG
>NC_059199.1:61017866-61025366 GCF_020615455.1 Coregonus clupeaformis | reverse complement strand
CGACACTACGTAGTAACACACACACACACATCATCATCGACACTACGTAGTAACACACACACACACACACACACATCATCATCGACACTACATAGTAACACACACACACACATCATCATCGACACTACGTAGTAACACACACACACACACACATCATCGACACTACGTAGTAACACACACACAAAGACAAGCCATCATTATGGAACAACAAAACGGACAACCTTGCAGACATTTGATCCAACGTCAACACGTGCTAGCCTTTGGATGTCATTAATCCACTGTAGAACACTTAACCAGACCAGGAGCGCACAGGCAGGCAGGCAGCAAGAAAGCCGTGCCTCAACACTAAGGTAGATTATTCCCAGCCGTTTGGACTGCCTGGGCTAGCGGAGATCACTCCTTGCTACAGAAATGGAATACTGTCAGACGCTGTAGGGAAGCAGAACTGGACCTTTATAGGGCTACTACTACACACACTCTGACATGTTACATGGTTCTGGGTCTCACTTTCTCTCACACACGGTGTGAGTGGGTTCTAACGGTGGGTGGGGGGGTGTGTGTTTCTGTGTGTTTCTACATGTGTGTCTGTGTGTTTCTACGTGGTTGATGGTTGCAGCGTCGCGCCACTACTCTCGCTCCACGGGAGCTCTCCACACCGCCGATGCTTTAGGGGCCGCAGGTGAACAATGAGTACCTCTATCCTCTTTCTCTCTCTCTCCATCCGCTTGAGTCCTTCTCTTTTACGTTCTCTACAGCTACTCCTCCTTTTTTTTTTTCCTTCCTTCTCTTCCTGGACCTCAAGTTTCCGCCACCCCGTTCAGTTGCTATGACAACCATTTTGTCTTCATTCCGATGATGCATTTGTAATCGCGCTTCCCTCACTTATCGATTTCCTGATTTTAGCCCCACTTCCCTTCGACACGGACACGCCCCCGCACAGCGTCCTCCATGTTTGTTTTTTGTTTACTCCCATCATGCTTTGCATGGAAGGTCACAGCTCTTGGGGTCAAGGTTCATTTGGTTATTTATTTACCATGCCATCTAGCCGGGGGGGGGGGTTGTTATGTGATTGGTGGAGGTCGGAGGGAGGTCGGTGATCGGATCGGGTGGGTGAGCGTGGGAGGGAGAAGGTTGGATGGGGTGGGAGGTCGAAGGGGGGGGGGGGAGGGAGGGAAGAGGTTGGTGAGGGAGTGAATAGGAGAGGAGGTCGGAGGCGATGAGGAGGTTGGAGATGATGAGGGTGGGAGGGAGGAGGTCGGAGGCGATGAGGAGGTCGGAGACGAGGGTGGGAGGGAGGAGGTCGGAGGGGATGAGGAGGTCGGAGGCGATGAGGGTGGGAGGGAGGAGGTCGGAGGCGATGAGGAGGTCGGAGACGATGAGGGTGGGAGGGAGGAGGTCGGAGGCGATGAGGGAGGAGGTCGGAGGCGATGAGGAGGTCGGAGACGATGAGGGTGGGAGGGAGGAGGTCGGAGGCGATGAGGAGGTCGGAGACGGAGGGGATGAGGAGGTCGGAGGCGATGAGGGTGGGAGGTCGGAGGCGATGAGGAGGTCGGAGACGATGAGGGTGGGAAGGAGGAGGTTGTTGGGTGAGGGTGGAAGGGATTGCAATTTGATGTGTTTGACTGCATCTATAATATGTGCGTTTCAGGGTCTCTCTTTCGCTCTCTCTGTCCTCCCTCCAGGGTCAGGCTACAGTATCAGTCATCTGCCGTCGTCCGTCAGCGCCATGAGAGTCCTCAACACAGGATCTGATATAGAGGAGGCCCTCGCCGACGCCCTGGTACACATCAACTCTCTCCCTATCATGGCTCATTATATACACACATACAAGCACTTACACTGTACACACACACTCTCTCTCACACTAACTCAAAGTGGTATTCAAAGTCAGGGTCGCGACCCATAGTGAGGTTATTTACATTTTTAATAAGTGAGATGAAAATGGAATGAATTGAAGGTTATTTGTTGATGTAAAAAATTTACATTTACTGATTTTTTAAAAGTTTCTGTCATTAGATTTGGGATATGGTAAAAAACATGGGTTCCCTGTTGAAAAGGTTTGAATACCACTGCACTAACTGTTGTGGTGACTAACCACTGGTTCCTCCTCTGTTTAACGCTATCAGCTGTTGGGGGACATGAGATCCAAGGTCAGCTTCTCCATCTGCTTGTGTGTGTTGTGTGTGTGTTGTGTGTGTTGTGTGTGTGCGTGTGTGTGGGGGGGGGGGGTGCGTGTGTGTGTTGTGTGTGTTGTGCGTGTTGTGCGTGTTGTGTGTGTGTGTGTTGTGTGTGTACATGTTACAAAAAACACCAAGTATGTTTCTCTCTCTCTTTCTCTCCTTCCCCCTGTAGACGAAGCCAGCGCGCCGGCGCTATGAGAACTATGGGATGTGTTCGGATGATGACGCTAACAGTGACGCGTCCAGCGCCTGCTCAGAGCGCTCCTACGGCTCCAGGAACGGAGGGGCCATCCCGACGTACATGAGACAGACTGACGACGTGGCCGAGGTCAGAAATCATTGATTTATTGGCACCATGTGCAAATAACATTCCCTTATTCCAATCATTTCAAGTACTTCTGTTCAGATAATCCCCCATGCTTTCTGTGGATTCCTGGCTGAAGATTCAATAGTTCATTTATTTAGGACGTTGTCATCCATCCTTTAACCCTCTGTCCCCCAGGTGTTGAACCGCTGTGCCAGTGCTAACTGGTCGGAGAGGAAGGAGGGGCTTCTGGGTCTACAGGCTCTACTGAAGAACCAATGCACCCTCAGGTCAGCCTATCACAACGTAGGGTTTAACCTGGCAACCTGTGACAACGCAGGGTTTCACCTGGCAGCCTATCACAACGCAGGGTTTCACCTGGCAGCCTATCACAACGCAGGGTTTCACCTGGCAGCCTATCACAACGCAGGGTTTCACCTGGCAGCCTATCACAAATGCAGTCAGAGAAAAAGTTTATCCGATGCAATACATGCTACCATAGCTGTATTCACCTTTGTCTAACCGTTTGGGGGGTGTGTGTGTGTGTGTGTGTGTGTGTGTGTGTGTGTGTGTGTGTGTGTGTGTGTGTGTGTACACAGTCGTGTGGAGCTGAAGAGGTTGTGTGAAATCTTCACCAGGATGTTTGCAGACCCCCACAGTAAGGTATGGATGCATGCACAGCTACCACACACACACACACACACAGACACCTTACACACACACACCTTACACACACACCTTACACACACACACACACAGTCACCTTACACACACACACACACAGTCACCTTACACACACACACACACACACAGTCACCTTACACACACACAACACACAACACACAACACACAGACACCTTACACACACCTGCGTTTATACTAGATTCTGCCGAAAACAACACTCACTAAACTAGGTTCTACAAACACACATTTATTCTCACACACGGAAACACACTGACACACAGACACACACAGACACACACAGACACACACAGACACACACAGACACACACAGACACACACAGACACACACAGACACACACAGACACACACAGACACACACAGACACACACGGAAACACACGGAAACACACGGAAACACACGGAAACACACGGAAACACACAGACACACTAAGACTCATAATCAGACAAAAAGTAATGAGCACACACATACAGCATGTGCTGCGTGCGGCGGGATCTGACTGGTTTCTAACGGCATGCCACGCCTGAGTCTGTGTGTGACCTCACTCCGCTAGCCAATGGGATTGCTCTCTCACTGCTCTTCAGCCAATCCGCTGGTTGTGCTAACCTCGCTCACGGCAACTCCTCCCCTCTTCCTCCCTGCGTGATCTATATACGGTTCGTCCTGCCCCCTCTAATGGCACTCCCCCTCCCCTCCTGCCGGCGTTTAGTGTTCCCCCAACCCGCTCCCCCGTACAAAGGTTAGTGTGTGTTCCCCCTGCCGCCCCCAACCCCACGTCCTGCCCCTCGTCTGACGGTACCGGTTGTGACTTTCAGCGAGAATCCGGATCTAGGGTCTTTGGAACGGCAGAATCCGGTGTAAGCTCAGCCTCCTTCAAGGTACACCTAAACATCACACACTTCTCTCTTCGGCTCTCTCTCTCTTTCTCTCTCGTGTGTATACAGGCACAGAGATTCCTATAAGAATCAGGAGGTTCTGATAAGAGGGCTGCAGTCCTAGTCTGATATGACATCACAATACAACCTGTTTCAGTCCTAGTCTGATATGACATCACAATACCACCTGTTTCAGTCCTTGTCTGATATGACATCACAATACCACCTGTTTCAGTCCTAGTCTGATATGACATCACAATACCACCTGTTTCAGTCCTTGTCTGATATGACATCACAATACCACCTGTTTCAGTCCTAGTTTGATATGACATCACAATACCACCTGTTTCAGTCCTAGTCTGATATGACATCACAATACCACCTGTTTTAGTCCTAGTCTGATATGACATCACAATACCACCTGTTTCAGTCCTAGTCTGATATGACATCACAAAACCACTTGTTTCAGTGCTAGTCTGATATGACATCACAGCACCACCTGTTTCAGTCCTAGTCTGTTATGACATCAAATACCACTTGTTTCAGTTCACGGGTACTCTGACACCAGTCCGAGTCGGGAAGTGGTGTGTGTACACTGCACACATATCTCTGTGCGCGTTTGATGAGAGAGTGTGTGTGTGTGCGTGCTCGTGTGTGTGTGTGTGTGTGTGTGTGTGTGTATTTCCCAGGATGCTAACTGTTTGTATGTTTCTCTGTCCTCCATGCTTCTCCTTTGGAACTCTCTGTAGAGAGTAAGTCTGGACAACGTTTATTTTACGTTCAATTAACGTTTTATTAACGTTTGTGGTTGTGACACTAACCTGGTAATCTGATTGGCAACTAATCTCGAATTGATTAATCTGCCGAATGGTAATCTGACTGGGCGGCTAATTGAATGGTTTCCAAGGCAACCAGACTCACTAACCGACCCGGTGATGTCACCCCTCACAGATGTGACATCACTATGAAATCATCACACCCTCCTGTGATTGGTGCTGTTCTGCAGGCGACAGCCAATCAGCATGTGTGTTTAGTGAATACTGAATATTGATTGTGTATTGGTAAACATAATTCTGCTTGCTGCACGCTGACTGGAGTGACTGATTTGATTGGTTGGTTGTTAAGTGAGTGTAGTTGTCTCTTGCATGGGACCCTGAGCTCCCCTCAGCCTACCCCATAGTACCGGAGTCTGTCTGTTTCTGCGTGCTGGCGTGTGTACATGAGTGTGTGTTTAAACAGTGTGTACAGTGCGTTCGGGAAGTATTCAGACCCCTTGACTTTTTCCACATTTTGTTACGTTACAGCTTTATTTTATTATGGATATACATATAAATTAAAACAATTACTCATCAATCTACACACAATACCCCATAATGACTAAGCGAAAACAGGTTTTTAGGTTTTCTTTGCAAATGTATGAAAAATAAATAACAGAGATACCTTATTTACATAAGTATTCAGACCCTTTGCTATGAGACTCGAAATTGAGCTCAGGTGCATCCTGTTTCCATTGATCATCCTTGAGATGTTTCTACAACTTGATTGGAGTCCACCTGTGGTAAATTCAATTGATTGGACATGATTTGGAAAGGCACACACCTGTCTATATAAGGTCCCACAGTTGACAGTGCATGTCAGAACAAAAACCAAGCCATGAGGTCGAAGGAATTGTCCGTAGAGCTCCGAGACAGGATTGTGTCGAGGCACAGATCTGGGGAAGGGCAGCAAAAAATGTCTGCAGCATTGAAGGTCCCCAAGAACACAGTGACCTCCATCATTCTTAAATGGAAGAAGTTTGGAACCACCAAGACTCTTCCTAGAGCTGGCAATCGGGGGAGAAGGGCCTTGGTCAGGGAGGTGACCAAGAACCCGATGGTCATTTTCACATGGCTCCAGAGTTTCTCTGTGAAGATGGGAGAATCTTCCAGAAGGACAACCATCTCTGCAGCACTCCACAAATCAGGCCTTTATGGTAGAGTGGCCAGACGCAAGCCACTCCTCAGTAAAAGGCACATGACAGCCTGCTTGGAGTTTGCCAAAAGGCACCTTAAGACTCTCAGACCATGAGAAACAAGATTCTCTGGTCTGATGAAACCAAGATTGAACTCGCCTGAATGCCAAGCGTCATGTCTGGAGGAAACCTGGCACCATCCCTACGGGGAAGCATGGTGGTGGCAGCATCACGCTGTGGGGATGTTTTTCAGTGGCAGAGACTGGGAGACTAGTCAGGATGAGGGAAAGATGAACGGAGCAAAGTACAGAGAGATACTTGATGAAAATCTGCTCCAGAGCGTTCAGGACCTCAGACTGGGGTGAAGGTTCACCTTCTAACAGGACAACGACCCTAAGCACACAGCCAAGACAACGCAGGAGTGGCTTCGGGACAAGTCTCTGAATGTCCTTGAGTGGCCCAGCCAGAGCCCGGACTTGAACCCAATCGAACATCTCTGGAGAGACCTGAAAATAGCTGTGCAATGACGCTCCCCATCCAACCTGACAGAGCTTGAGAGGATCTGCAGAGAAGAATGGGAGAAACTCCCCAAATACAGGTGTGCCAAGCTTGTAGCGTCATACCCAAGAAAACTCGATGCTGTAATCGCTGCCAAAGGTGCTTCAACAAAGTACTGAGTAAAGGGTCTGAATACTTATGTAAATGCGATATTTCCGTTTTTTATTTTTAATAAAATAGCAACAACCAAAAAGCACCTGTTTTTGCTTTGTCATTCTGGGGTATTGTGTGTAGATTGATGAGGGGGAAAAAAACAATTTAATACATTTTAGAATAAGGCTGTAACGTAAAAAAAAATGTGGAAAAAGTCAAGGGGTCTGAATACTTTCTGAAGGCACTGTGTGTGTTTATATATACAGTATGTGTGGGTGCGTGTACATTATTATGTGTGTGTGTGTGTGTGTGTGTGTAACCCGATGGCCCCTGTCTCTCCCCAGGTGTTCAGTATGTTCTTGGAGACCCTTGTGGACTTTGTCCTGGTGTATAAAGAAGACCTGCAGGACTGGCTGTTCGTCCTGCTCACCCAGCTGCTGAAGAAGATGGGAGCTGACCTACTGGGATCAGTACAGGCCAAGGTCCAGAGAGCACTGGACATCACACGGTCAGTCTTGGTGTGTGTAAAATGTCAGTCTTGGTGTGTTTCGACATGTGTATGTAACGTGTGTGCGTGTGTGTGCGCGTATATCTTATATGTGTGTGTCTGTAACTTACCGTGTGTGTGTTATCTCCCTTACAGAGAGTCTTTCCCCAACGACCTCCAGTTCACTATCCTCATGAGGTTCACTGTGGACCAGACTCAGACACCCAACCTCAAGGTACACAGCTCTGTGTGTGTTGGGGGGTGGTTGTTTTATGTGTGTGTAGGGGAGTGGTTGTTTTATGTGTGTGTGCTTTACATATGAAGAAAGAGATGGACAGAGTGAGGAGATG